>NC_092064.1:29231445-29286445 GCF_039877785.1 Chaetodon trifascialis | reverse complement strand
GTGTGTGTGTGTGTGTGCAGGCTCCTGGAGCTGGAAACTCAGCGTTCATGTCGTTCTGCTGCCAGCGGCTCACAGTTCAGGACTCCTCTGGTCCTGCTTAGACAGCTGAGGTAATGGTGATGTCATCGTCCCCATGACGATGCCTATGTATGTGTGTGTGTGTGTGTTTCCCTGTCTGTAGATGTGGACGAGTGTGTGAAGCCGGGCGTGTGTGTGGACGGTCGCTGTGTGAACACTGAAGGCTCCTTCCAGTGCCAATGTCAAACCGGCTTCACCACCAACCCGGAGAAGACGGCCTGCCTCGGTATACACACACACACACACACACACACACACACACACACACACACACACACATGCGCGCACACACAGGCACGCACACACTCTGTGCTAAAGTTTTGAAGTACCTGTCTTTGTGTTTCTGAATCTTCCAGATGTTGATGAGTGCGTGTCGTCCGGCGGCTCGGTGTGCGGCTCGCAGCGGTGTGAGAATACGATTGGTTCGTACCACTGCCTCACTTCCTGTGACCCGGGCTACCAGGTCACACAGAGCGGCAACTGCATGGGTGCGTCTGACAGCACGTTACAACCACACACACACACACACACACACACACACACATACACTTGATTGGCTGAAGAACACACTGAATCTGTGTGAAGGTCGACATTTCCTGCAGGTGTTTCACATTAAAAGCATTCCAGGGAAGAAAAGATTCTCATTTAATGTGAAACAGACAGGAAGTGTTGCACAAACATTAGGAGAACGCCATGAAGCACACCGCTCTGACTCCACCTCTCCTCTCTCTGGCAGACATCGATGAATGTGCCAATCAGACGGTGTGTGGAGACCACGCCCTCTGCCAGAACCTGATAGGAACCTACCTGTGCGTGTGTCACCAGGGATTCACCTCCACCGCCAATGGAAAGGCCTGTGAGGGTACGTTAGTCTGCAGGAGGTGTCGGGTTCAGGTGGAGAGCTAACTGCTAACAGGCTAGCTCTGTGCTGACTCACACAGCTTATTAAAGGGAGCTCCTACCTGTTTCCAGGTGTGGGGAGCTCTGCTGCACACCTGCAGCCTTCAGTGTCTCAAAGAGACAAAGTGTCTGATAAATGTCCTCTAGTGATGTCACTTGAGTCTGACCTCTGTAGCTGCTGCAGGCTACGTTAGCCGCTGCTAGCATAGCACGCTACAATCTCACGCACAGCTATCCTTGGTTGAGTTGCATTGTGGGTAATGTAGGCAGCAGGCTTTGACAGGAAGAAGAAGTTCTGTTTATTCTGTCTCTCTCTCTGTGTGTGTCAGACGAGGACGAGTGTGTGTCTCTGCCCGGTGTGTGCGGTTCTGCTCGTTGCGAGAACGTCGAGGGTTCCTTCATGTGTGAATGTGACAGGCGAGGAGATGAGTTCGACGCCAGCAGCAGACGGTGTGTCAGCGCCACTCAACCAGGTAGACGCCACCGACCGCGCTGAGAAACACCGTCCTGAAAACACCGTCAGTTTGAGCGTCAGACATGTTTGTCCTCGTCTTTCTTCTCCTGCAGCAGAGAGACAGCCTGGCTCCTCCTCCTCCTCCTCCTTCCATGTCAGTGTGGTGGAGCTGGCGCCGATGCTCCCCCCGCTCCCCGCGGCCCGTCCAGGTGAGCTGAGGGAGTGTTACTACAACCTGGCGGAGCGAGGCACCTGCAGCCTGCTGGCCACCAACACCAGCCAGCAGGAGTGCTGCTGCACGGTGGGCGAGGGCTGGGGGCTGGGCTGCCAGTACCACACCTGCCCGTCCGCAGACACAGGTGAGACACGCAGGAACGGCGCAGTCTGTCCTCTAGCGCCACCTTCAGTGCGATTAAAGCATCTGTGTGTGTGTGTGTGTGTGTGTGTGTGTGTGTGTGTGTGTGTGTGTGTGCGTGCAGCCGAGTTTCTGTCTCTGTGTCCCAGTGGGAGAGGATACGTCACCGCCAGCCCAGCAGCCTTCAGCTACAGAGGTACACACACACACACACACACACACACACACACACACACACACACACACACACACACACACACACACACACACACACCTGTCACAGAATCCTTCTTTGTGTCTGCCAGATGTGGACGAGTGTAAGCGCTTCCATCCAGAGGTGTGTAAGAACGGCGTGTGTGTCAACAACATCCCCGGATACAACTGCTACTGCTCCAGTGGATACGTGTACAACAGCACGCTGCTGGAGTGTGTGGGTACGTACGCACACGCACACGCACACATACACACGCGCACACACACACACACACACACACACACACACACACACACACACACACACACACACACACACACACACACCAGACTCTGAGGAATCTGTTTATTGAGTCTGGAAACATTTCAGTCAAACACTGTGTGAAGACATGAAGATGTGTGTTCATGTGTGTTGGTCTGTCTTAAACATGGAGGCCTGTGACATCATCAGTCGATTTGATCCAATCAGAATGCTCACCTGGTCTTTATAAGATGATGTCTGTCTCTCTCCCTCTGTCTCTCTCTGTGTCCCTCTCTGCCTCTCTCTGTCTCTGTCTCTCCCTCTGTCTCTCCCTCTGTCTCTCCCTCTGTCTCTCCGTCTGTCCCTCTGTCTCTGTCCCCAGATCATGATGAGTGTGAGGAGGAGAGCTGTTTCGGAGGAGTGTGTGTGAACACCGTTGGTTCGTATTACTGCAGCTGTCAGCCTCCTCTGGTGCTCGACGACACACAACGCAACTGCATCAACTCCTCCCACCTCACTGTGGGTAAGACACCTGCCTGCTCCTCCTCCTCCTCCTCCTCCTCCTCCTCCTCCTCCTCCTCCTCCTCCAATCACTGCCTGTTGCTCCTCCTGTGAGCAGCTGTGTGACAAACTGTGGTTTCTGCTCCAGATGAGAACCTGTCGGTCTGCTGGCAGCACGTCACCGCGGACCTGGTCTGTCAGAGTCCTCTGCTGGGGGCTCAGGTCACCTTCATGGACTGCTGCTGTCTGTATGGGGAGGGCTGGGGGATGGAGTGCGCCCTCTGTCCCTCCACGGACTCCGGTGAGTCCCCCACAGGACACACTTCACCAGCTAAAACGCGTGAAGACGATTCACGTCTCAGCGGCAAAACATGAACCACGACTCCAGAACTGAAGGTAACCCTGAAGAGTCTGGAACTGGTCTGATGTGGTCTGATCCGGTTTGTACCGGCTGTAGGCCTGAGATCGTTTTTTAGCTCTAAACCCTGAAACAAACAGTTATGATGAAAGCATGAATGACCTTTTTAAAGCAGCTCCTCACCTGGTCCGCCTCGTTTTCAGGTGAAAGGTCACTTGGGACATTTCTCCCTGGTTCTGGCTGCAGGTTTGAGACCTTTTTGTCAACCTGGACTTTGGTGAAAAACTCACTTCCTGTCTGTCTGTCTGTCTGCCTGTCTGTCTGTCTGTCTGTCTGTCTGTCTGTCTGTCTGTCTGTCTGTCTGCCTGTCTGCCTGTCTGTCTGCCTGTCTGTCTGTCTGTCTGTCTGCAGAGGACTACGCCAGCCTGTGCAGCTCGTTCGTTCCTCTGTTTCCTGAGAGTTTTCCAGAATCCAGCAGACCAGAAACAGGAGTGAGACCAGGAGCTGGACGAGGAGGAGGAGCAGGTGAGTTTATCCGTTTTTCTTCTTTCTCGTCTCTTTTTTTGAAACGTTTTCACTCATTTAACTCCTCTTCTGTCCTTCTCTTCTGTCCTCCTCTCTGTCCCCCTCAGCTCCTCCGTTCTTCCCTCCCTACAGTCCGGACTCCTTCCCTCCGGCTGTGGTTCCTGGCAGAGACTTTGGTCCAGACTATGACGATTACTCTCCAGCAGGGGGCAGCAGGTCCGGCTTCAGAGGGAGGACGCCCGCCACCTTCAGCCTGCCGGACGGAGCCTATCGCAGGCCGGAGTACAGGTGAGGACGCGTCCACGTCCCGCTCAGCTGACGTTTGTCATCTCTCGATCTGAAGTCTCAGATTTTAAACTGAACTCAGCTCAGCTGTTCCTTTACATTGTAGTGCTCTTCAAAATAAAAGCATCCTCTGATGTTTCTGTTTGTTTTCAGACAGTATTGATCTTCATCAGTAGAATGTTTCTGATCAGCCTCTAAAAACTGTTTCTAAACTGATTTCGTGTAAATTAGCAGGAAGTTGAAACAGCTGATAAACACGACAGAGAAAATAAAAGCATGAAAATTTAATTAAAAAGACTGAAGGTGTTAACGAGCAGGTTTGCAGAGAAGCCTCTGTTGAGTTGATTATCATCATCATCATCATCATCATATCAGGCTGATGTCTGTCTGTCTCTCTGTCTCTGTCCCTCTGTCTGTCTCTCAGTGCTGGTTACTACTCAGAAGGAGACTTCGGCCCCTCCGATGGCTCCCCCCCCAGACCTCCGTCCTTCAGCCTCCCTCTGGACCCCCGGGGTGAGAGGGCATTCGGAGCCCGGCCTCCTCCCCCGTCCCGGCCCGAGGGGTCTCCTCTCAGCCTGGCCCCTCTGCCCGGCGCGCCCTACCAGGAGCAGGAGGAGGAGGAGGAGGAGGAGGAGGTGGCGTGGAGGCCGGGCCCTCCCTTCCCGGGCCCTCCCTTTACTGAAAGGAGCAGAGGAGGAGGAGCAGGAGGAGCACCGAGGAGGGTGTTTGAGAGTGAGTGGTGACACGTCAGTCGTCACGAATGAACACGTGATAAATGCGTTCATTCCATGCTAACGTCTTCTTCTTGTCTTTCAGGGCGCTATGAGTCCTACGCCGGCCTGAGCGCAGCAGAGGATTGTGGGATACTGCACGGCTGTGAGAACGGCAGGTGCATTCGCGTTGCTGAGGGATACACCTGTGACTGTTACCAAGGATACGAGCTGGACATGACCTCCATGACGTGTATCGGTACGCAGACATGTTAGCATTGACGTTTGACCAATCAGCTCCTCGCACTGACCTTCATCAAACCTTTTCTGTGTGTGCAGATATAAACGAGTGCGAGGACGGCGTCCGCGTGGACTTCCCGTGCGTCAACGCTCGCTGCGTGAACACCGACGGCTCGTTCCGCTGCGTCTGCAGGAGAGGATACGTCATGTCCCGCAGACCCAACCACTGCGTGGCAGCGTAGGCGGGACCACGCCGGACCGGACCAGACCGGACCGAGCTTTATTAGACCAGTCTGAACTGGTCTAGACAATCGAGACTACGTGTCGGCAGACTGGGCTAAACTACGTTAGGCTAAACTGGCTCGGGCTTTTTTATAGGACCAGATTTGACAAACTGGACTTGACCAGGATTAAAGGTTCTGGACTAAAGGACTGCACTAAAGGTCACAGTTGGTCCCTCACGGTGCACTTGAAGTACTTATTCTTTGTGTTTATATGTCGGGGGGTGACGAGACATCGTCCTGCAGTTTGGGGGACAGAAAAGCAAAACATTTCCCGTTTAATGACCACGGTGGGCCGGGACCAGCATCAGCTGATGGTGTCAGAAAGTGACACCAGCTCAAAAGAACTACAGATGTTTGTGTGAGGAAATATGATGACGTTACCGTCTTTACCGTTTTTACCATTTTTGGGACTAATGAGGTTTTGTCACGGTGTCTTCATACAGTTCATTTTTATCTGTCTCTATAATGTTCGTGGTTTGGGAGGACCCATTGTCCTGCTGTGTTTTTACGTCACTTGGAATGTGGAATCTAGCAGGCTAGGCTAGCTAGCTAGTTAGCCCGGCTTGCTTACATTAGCACTGATTCCCTCTGGATGTTATTTCCAGTGCTGTGTTTGTCCTCACGGAAAGGACGTGGCCTCGCTAACGTCTCTCCCTGTTGTCTCTCTCGGTTCATCGCGCTCTACGTTTCCTGTTTGAATCCTGACGTAACGGAAGTAACGTACCAAATAATTCAAGATAAACATTGATGATGTTCTGCCTTTTAGATAAAAACAAAAGATTTTTGGTCCAAAGTCCTGCTTCATTATAACAAGTAGCTAATTAGCTTAATATCCACTAATTAGAGTCAGTGTATGCTCAGTAAGGCCCACCATCAGCTGATCCTGGTCTCAGTCTTCAGTGCTCATTGGAGCATGTGTTCACTATTAAAATGAAGAGGGAGTTAATGAATAACGTACAAAGTTTGATAAAATGACACCCAGTCTGAGCCAGTCTAGCCCCGTTTAGCCCCGTTCTGAAACCAGAAGTAGACTCCAGGCTAACACTGATTAGCCTCATAGTGCGAACCAGGCCAGCTTCCAGCCCTGCAGACTCTGTCCGGATGTTCGTTGTGAAGAAAAGTCTGGTGGCTTATTTTCAACGGGAGGAAGGTGTTTGGAGACGTGTGGAGCTGTGCAGTAGAAGAAGAAACGGTTGTGTGTGTGATTGTTTGTTAGCAAACTAACCCGACGTCACTGGACGACACCTGCAGAGAAACACTGAGCTCAGATCAGCTGAGAAACAGCAAAACTTTACCTTTTAAACCACAAGGAAAGACATTACAGCAGCTCACAGGTGTCAGACTCACTGAAGGAGCTCAGGTGTGTAAACAGTGTTTGATTATTGGCAGAAATCACAAATATAATCAGAATATTTACAGCGTAAAATATATATAAACACACGAAAAGCACCAGGTTCACTATTTACACCAAACTGTTCAGTACAACAAAGACATGAGGAGTCATCTGGAGACAGAACCGAGGAAGAAATAGCTTTAAATACAGCAATAAAGCCTGATGTATTAGCATGATAGCTGTCCCTTTGTACACAACAGAAAGGCTATGCTAACATTGGCTAAAGTTAGCAACAAAGACCTGTCGTTAGCCTTTTGTTGTTCCTCATGAAGAAACTACAGTGTGTTATGATGCAGAATTCATTTCATCACACCTCATTTGTAATGATCAGCTAGCTCGAAGCTAAACGCTAAGGTTAGCTCGCTCTAGCTGTTAGCTCACTGGCTAACAAATGTGTTAGCCTGTACATTACAGAAGGAAAGCCTCACTTGATTAATTTTCTTTGTTCGGTCATACATTCTGGCAGCGTTTGTTAGCTAGTTAGCTGTTAGCTCAATGGCTCAAACATGTCGGGTTAGCCTGTATATTAAAGAGTGAAAGTCCCGGTTGATTCATTTTCTTTGTTCAGTCATATATTCTGGTTGTGTTAGTTAGCTAGTTAAGCAGCTGTCAGGATGAAATACTTAAATCACTTGATTACACATTAATTTGATTTTATGTTTTTTATTTTATGCCTTCCTGAACATGAGATTTTTAATCATTACTGATTGATTATTGATTACCTTATGGGTTGACTTTTCTAAATACTAAATGTTGATGGATTTTCATGTTTGTTGACCATAAATTCAGTCATGTTGTGTATATAATAATTCTTCCTCATTAATCCTTCTCGTTACCAAATGATCGAAGCTGTCGGAGCGTCGTGAACAAACGTCGGCGCCTGAAGGTTGATGTGTAACGTGCACTGTTCTCACTGTTTTCTCTGTTTTCACGCAGGAGATTTTGTACATTGTTTTAATTTTCAGTCTGGTGTTTTGCAGATGTTCATTTTTATGGTTAATGATTCACTTTTTTATGGTTGTTTGTATGACGGGAAAGGAAATATATTTGCACACACTTTTACTGAAAGCTGTCTGTTTGTCTTGTTTGACACAGAGCAGAGACAATATGAGAGGCAGCGGCAGGGCGAGCCTGAAGGTTGCTGGTTCAAATCCCACCTCCAGCTGCTAAAGTGTGGTGAGGGAGGAAGTGAGGCGCGGCGGGTCAGTGTCAGTGCGTGGAGGAAGGACAGATCAAAGTATGACTGCAGGTTTTTAGTTTTCAGAAAGACGAGCGAATCAGATGACGTGCTGGTGACACTGACCAATAGGAGCGCAGAGCGCTCTTCACCTGTAAACACGATGCTGTCGTTGCTTCAAGGTGGAACTGATGGGAGTCTACACTAGCATGTTGCTAACAGCTAGCCTCACGTAGTGAGTGTTTGTTGTGGTGGAGTCACCTCAGGTGATACTCTCGTGCTCATCGGCTCTAATCCTCCACCTGGCTCCATAACCTTAATGCCTGCACTGTTTATGTGGATCCGGGCTCTAAGCCTCTTTACGTTGTAGGCCAATCTGTCCACACACAGCACACACACCTTCACCTCAGGCAGCATTAATGGGATTACAGAGGTTCACCCAGTACTGAGGCTGAAACTGTGAGCCAGCGGAATATCAGCTTTCACTTCCACTGCAGCACTGAGACACTCACCACTGCAGGTATTACACACACACACACACACACACACACACACACTGCATCACAAGCTTCAGCTGATCCCAGTGAGCGGCGAGAATGAACAAACTGCAGCACTGAGCTGTGAGATTCACACACACGAACATTTCTTTTAAAAAATAGTCCCTCCCTCCACAAACTGTGTGTATGCAGTACATATACATATATACAGCACCAAGTACTGCGTTCAAGCTCCTAAGTAAAAGTACAAAAGTATTAGCATCAGAATACCCTTAAAGTAGTAAAAGTTCTGGTTAATTTGAAAATGATCTACGTGCAGATTCTGATGACTGATGCATTCATGTGTTCATCACTTTAATGACTTCATGCTGCTCGCTAGTTTAACCTTTAATAACACTGAATCATGTATTCTGTTTTGAGGAAAAAGTCAAATATTTCCCTCTGAAATGAAGTGTAACAAAGCAGAAAATGGAAATACTCAAAGTACACATACTTCTAAATTGTACTTTTTTGCAGTATTTGAGTAAATGTACTTTGTTTTTTTCTATAACCTGCAAACTTCTCGATGTTTACAGTTAAAATACTCGTAGCAAACTAACGATGACGAGGGTTCTGAGCGAGAAGGAGAAACATCTTCAACACGATGAAGATGAGACGTTACACTGGAGGAGGATCAGCTGCACTTACTGTTATTCTGCCTGTTTGGAAGATCTGAGAAGAGTTTTATTGTTTGTTAGTTTGAGTTTCATAATCAGACGAATTAAGAAAATTAATCATTCACTTCTTATTGAATGTTGCTCTTTTTAATCCCTTACTTTTACGTAAAGCGACTGAATTCCTGCTGAACACGACGCAGCCTGAATGAGCTTCAGGTGGGAATCCCACCTGTGCAGGTGTCACAGCCAAAGACCTGCAGGAGGACCTGAAGAAGGCCAGAACTGAAGACTGAGCACAGATTTGAGCCTCATCACACCCAAAAGATGATGAAACATCGAGCCTGTAGAGTTCTGGGGTGATGAGTCTGGACCAGTCTGGACCAGTCTGGACTAGTCTGGACCGGTATGGACCAATGGGGACCAGCAGAAAACAACCATGAGTCAAGCATGGACCTCGTTCCTGGTTAGTTATTATTCATGTGCAGCAGTGACGGTTAAACACTTGAAGCTCCTGTGAGACGTGAACCAGCAGGAGGATCCTGGATGTGAGACCCCCTCTGGGACCAGGACCGGGTCCCCCGGCCTGCGGTCTGAGCCTCAGACCAGAAGCTGGAGCAGCGTTTGTTCTGCTGAGCCGAGCGCTGACTCAGAGCGCCGCTGACCCAGATCTGATGGAGGTGAGTGGGTCAGCCGTGAGAACGCCGTCAGGCTCTTGGAGGATTTCGACTCGTTCATCTCAGGATATTTTACTCAGATTATCTCGCTGCACTCGAGGATCGTTTCCCCGCTCTGCTGAGAAAATATGAAGCAAAGACGTTCTTCATCCTGTCAACTGACCAACGTGAAAACTGCAGTACTCATCAGTACCTGAAGTACTTCATGTTCACAATGAGTGTTTGGTCTGTGCGTCCAAAATATAGAACAACATGACGGCGGCTTCAAGCAACCGACCAATCAGAACACAGCACGAGAGACAGACAGGTGGACAAACAGAGAGACAGACAGAGAGACAGGTCTGGTTATGCAGCTCTTATGAAACAGCAGATGTAGGTGAGACTGATCTGAGCTGCCTGAACGTCTGAGGGTGAGATTAGGACATGGTGTGTGTGTGTGTGTGTGTGTGTGTGTGTGTGTGTGTGTGTGTGTGTGTGTGTGTGTGTGTGTGTGTGTGTGCTTCTCACATCGTGTTGTGGTAGAAAGTGCTGCTTCAGCATCCTCACTCACTCACACACACACACACACACACACACACACACACGTTAATCCTCGTCTCCGTTTCACCTGAAGCCTCACGTGTGTGTCAGTGTTTCCTCTGAAAACGTCTTTCGTGGACACTCTGTCCCTCTGTCGTCTCTCATGTCCGGCTCGTCCTCAGACTGTTAAAAGTCATTAAATGTTTTCTTTGTTCCTGCTGTGAGAGAACGTTCACCGAGAACCTCGAAAAGACAGAAAAGACGTAAAAAATGCTCGTTTTTACTTCATAAACAAATGATCCAGTTAGTTTAAACTGGACACCACTCGACTCTCGATCAGGTTAGCCACACATGCTAACGACACGCTGTTTCTTTATTCTGAGATTGAAGCAAAAATATCGAATAATTCACTTTATTTTATCAGAAAACTCATCTGGTTCCTGTTGCTCACCCTGATGAAAACATGTTTATTTGTAGTTTTTTTTTTTTTAATTAATGAAGATTTGATCTCCAGGATGTTTCTGTGTTTTCAGGACTAAATACTGAACCTCGTTATTAGAATTGAAGGTTTTTGTCCAGAAGCTTCTCAGAGGACGCGACTGTTTGAGGAAAAGTCGTTTAAAAAAATGAACTTTGTGGATTTCTTCCAGTCTGGTGGTCGTGCGGCGGCGTTGACACACAAACATTTCAAAGCTGCAGCTGGACATCAGCACAGAGGACAGTGTCCTACATCTGTCACTGTCCAAATCAATAGAGATGATAGAAGAAGAAGAAGTCAATCCTGTGTGCAGACTGCTGATGCTGCGTGCTGATTGGCTGCTCTGGGCCACGTCCCCTCCCTCCTGTCCTGTGGACAGACGGATAAATAAGAGCTCCGAGCTTCATGTCTGTCCGTCCTCTGCAGGAGACACTTCAGGGAAACTTTTCATCTCCTGCTGGTCAGAAAAGCTTTTTTCACCAACTGTGAGCTGGGTCTGTGAACGCACCGCCGAGGCCTGCTGAAGGCTGCTTTTTGGTGGATTTGTCAAACTGCTGCAGGTCTGAAGTCTGTGTTTCAGGCTGTGGAAGCTGATCTGGGATCAGGCTGATGATGGAGCTGAAGGACTTCTGTCTGACAGACGACTGTCACTTCATCAGTCCTCCGCGGTGAGAAACACAGCTTCCTGTTCTCTGCTCCTTCTTCCTCTCTTCTTCCAAACGCTTTGAGATGAAGTTCATTAAATGCCTGCGGCTCTAACAGCAGCACCAGGATCAGTTTAGAGCTCTTAAGTTAGAGGCAGAGTCTGAATTTATGAGTCTGATTGTGTCAACGTGGAAAAAACAGATGGTGACGATGTTTTTCATTAAAATCCTTATTTCAGATAATAATTCTTTAAATGTGGTTCTTAAAGAAGTTTGAACACGAACATCAAATAGAACAAACTTCAGAGGAAAATTACTTTAAATCCACCAGTACCAAAATGTTTTTAAGGATCTGAAACTCTGAACGAGCTCATGAATCTTCATTCATTAGTTGATCATGTTTGGATTAATAATCTGTGAAGTGAAATGAAATGTTTTTCAGTGTGTTTTATTTTGAAAGTGTGTCTGCATGTTGCTTATTTATTATTGCTAACTTGACTGGAGTGTGTGAATGAATCAGACACTTTGGTTTGACATCGGGTCGATTCACTTCCTGTTCTGCCGCTGATTAAAACCTCCAGTTTCCTTTAAGTCAAATCACGTTTCCAGATAAATTCAAGGTGACCTTCATCATTCGAGGCTTTTATCAGATTTGAGTCATCAAACTCTTTCAGGACCCTTCAGTTTAAAAGAATCAACTTTTAAAAGAAGAATTTAAAAGAACAGAAACAGACTTTTATTCTGAAAATCTCTGATTTGTGGCTGCTGCTGATCATTGACTTTCAGTTGTGTCATCTCACACTTTTCTTCCTCCTCAGCCTCCTGGAATCCCCCTCCTCCTCCCCCCCCCTCTCGTCCCCCGCTGATGAAGCTCAGTCTCCGGCTTCCCTCCCCCTCTCCTCCCCCCTCAGCCCCTCCCACTCAGTCTTCATCCTCCCCAGCCCGGCGTCCTCCTCCTCCTCCTCCTCCTACAGCCTCCTCTGTGGGGCGCCGGACCCCGACTCCCCGACAGGATCTAGTTCCAGCGGAGGAAGCGTGGAAGGCGGCGGCGTGGCGTCGGAGGCTTCGGTGTGTTTTTCGATGTCACAGTCGGGTTCGTTCTCAGCACAGGTAATCATGAACACACACACACACACACATACACACACACACACACACACTCACTACAGCACAATGTGGATTCATCTGCCGGCCTGCTTCCTCATGCGTTTTGTGTGTGAGGTGTGTTTAAACATTCACGCCTCCAGCAGGAACCAATGAGCTGAGAGCCACAGACAGGAAGTACTGAGAGATGGACCACAGAGTAACCGCTCACATGTCTGGTTGACGAACTGCTGCAAGCTAACCGCTAACACACTGGCTCGCCGGGTAGCGTTGGTTTTTCCAGCCGACTTCAGGTGAAACCACGCCCACTTCGGTCGAGGCTTTTGTCGTACAGAAGTGGGCATGGTTTCAGCTGATGCGGGTGGGAAAAGGATGGACATGCTAATGCTAATGCTAATCAGTCACAATAGCTGGCTGAGGTTCTCCATGCTGAAGGTCTCTGGGCGCTCTGTCATGGTGGCTTGAACTGTTACCTCCCTGCAGGTGGACTCCATCCTGAGGGGCGACTACCTGACGCCGATGGGGGCTGCGGGGCCCAAGAGGCTCTGTCTGGTGTGCGGAGACTTCGCCTCTGGGTATCACTACGGGGTGGCGTCCTGCGAGGCCTGCAAGGCTTTCTTCAAGAGGACCATACAAGGTGACGGCGGCGTGAATCATCAGAGGATTAACGAGCAGCTGATCAATACAGCGGCTCACTGCATTGATTACTGTGTGAAGCTGTGAGCTCACTCATCAGCTGCTGCATTCAGACCATTGATCGTTCAGTTTATACTCAGGTTCTGTACTCAAGTACACGTTTGTAGTACTTGCAAACAGAGAAGTTTAATGAGACAGCTGTGACCAGGACAGAGGAGGAACATAACGAAGTACATGTACTCAAGCACAGTATGAGTATTACCATTTCATACTCTGATTGTACTTCTACTTCATTCCCTTAACTTTATGATTTGAATCCAAAAATAAAATATTACATGTATTTCTACATAATGAGTACTTTTCCTTTTGCTACTTTAAGTGTATTTTGACGCTACTGTGTTCTGGACACTCAAAGTAAACCCTACAGTGCGTCTCTGACTGAGGACGTGATGTCACTGACATGTGGCATGTACTTCCTGTTTGTGGTTACCTAGGTAACATCGAGTACAGCTGCCCAGTGATGAACGAGTGTGAGATCACCAAGAGGAGGAGGAAAGCCTGTCAGGCCTGCCGCTTCCGGAAGTGTCTCCAGGCCGGGATGATGAGGGAGGGTACGCCACGCCCACAAAACGACACAAAACGACCACAAAGACACACAAAACAACACAAAACGACCACAAAGACACACAAAACAACACAAAACGAACACAAAGACACACAAAACAACACAAAACGACCACAAAGACACACAAAACAACTCAAAACGAACACAAAGACACACAAAACAACACAAAACGATGAAAAACGACACACAAAACAACACAAAACGATGAAAAACGACACAAAATGACACAAAAAACACACAAAACAACTCAAAACAACACAAAATGACTACGAAAACAGACAAAACGACCGCAAGGACACACAAAATAACACAACATAATGACAAAAATACACAAAATGACCAGAAAGAAGCACAAAACGAGAAACGGCGTGGAGGACAGCAGCTGACAGGACGTCCTCTCTGTGTCGCAGGTGTCCGGATGGACCGGGTGCGAGGGGGGCGGCAGAAGTACAAGCGGCGGGTGGAGGCCGGCCTGGGCTCGTACCTCCACCCCGTCAGCAGCAGTGCGTTCTCGCTCCTCCATCTTTTTTCTGCTCATTCAAACGTCTTGACCGCCGTTTCACTTCCTTATTTCACTTCGTTATTTCCTGTCTTTCAGGAAACAAGGTCGTTTCCCATTTGCTGCTGACCGAGCCCGCCCCCCTGGCCGCCAATCAGGACGATTCGACCGATGACGGCAGCCTGCGGACCCTGCTGACCCTCTGTGACCTCCTGAACCGGGAGCTGCTGGTTCTGATTGGCTGGGCCAAACAGATCCCAGGTACGCAGTGCGATCACCTGGAGGGTGAAACGATCCTCCATGTTTAGAGACACACCTGAGTGACACCTGCTCTGCCCGCCCCTCTCAGGTTTCTCCGGGCTCTCTTTGGTCGACCAGATGTCGCTACTACAGAGCGGCTGGATGGAGGCGCTGCTGGTGGGTGTGGCCTGGCGATCGCTGGCCGCGGCGGGGGAGGAGCTCGTGTTCGCCGGAAACCTGCGGATGGACGAGGATCAGTGTCGAGCTGCCGGATTGGCCGACCTGTACGAGGCGGTGCATCACCTGACGGCTAAATACCGGGCGATGAACCTGAGCGCAGAGGAGGCGGTGACGTTAAAGGCCATGGCGCTCGCCAACTCAGGTACACACACACGCACACACACTCACACCTATCAACAAACAGAGTTTTAAAAAAATACACAAATCAAATCCAGTGTGGAATGTAACAAAGTACATTTACTCAAGTACTACTCTTTGAGGTACTTTAACTTGAGTATTTCTGTTTTCTGCTACGTTTCACTTCTACTTCACTACATTTGTTTCATTACTTCGTTACAGCTTTCGTTACTTTACAAATGAAGATTTTACATGAAATCAAAAGTAATAGTACTACTAATACTTGAACCACAGAAAACTTCAGTACTTGTACTACATGAAGCTGAGAGTACTTGAGTACTTTGATATTACCTGTAAACTAATGCAGTAGCCTGCAAAAACAGATCTGTGGGGGGGTCTGAACTTAGTGATTACTGATATTGATCAGAGGCTGAAGCGTCAGTATTGATCGTCTCAGGAGGACGATCAGACGTGACGTTGGATTCTGGTGGAATTACATGTTTGTCTTCATTAAGTCTCACATTCAGACCCAAACCAACATGTTGGTCCGTCTCTAAATACTGTGTGACTTCCTGTTTGACTTCCTGTCTGACTTCCTGTCTGACTTCCTGTTTGACTTCCTGTCTGTTGCTCATTGGTTCCTACTGAAAACGTTCATCATCAAAAACTCAAATATTTGGTTTCATGTTTAAAAGCTTCAGTCATCAAACAGCTGCTCACTGTAGGAACTATTTTCAGCAGCAGATGAATCCACATTTGGTGCTGTAGTGTGTGTGTGTGTGTGTGTGTGTGTGTGTGTGTGTGTGTGTGTGTGTGTGTCTGTGTCCATGGTGATGAAGTGATGTGTTTGAATGGAGCTTCAGAGGATGAAGATCAATCAGCTGTGATTAACACTGAGCTGCTCGGAGGGTCGATGCTAACAATGCTAACAATGCTAGCAGTGTGTGGACAGCTGTGTGTTAGTTTATCAATAATCATCATCTGACACTGTCCTGCTGAAGCAGTGCATGATGGGACACTAGTGGGTCCCTCTAGCTGAAGTCTGGTCAGTCTCCCACCGTCTGAGCCTCGGATCAATAAACTGTATTGATAGACTCTGTTCTGGATCTATAAACTGTTAACTGTCAGCTGTGTGTGTGTGTGTGTGTGTGTGCGTGTGTGTGTGTGTGTGTGTGTGTGTGTGTGTGTGTGTGTGTGTGTGTGTGTGTCTGAGTTTCTCTGCTCAGTCCATTAACTGAACATCAATAGTTGACACAATGGAAGACGACGCTTGTGTGTGTGTGTGTCTGTCTGTCTCAGGCTGACCTTGACCTTGGCTGTCTCGTGTCCTCTTTGTGTCCTCGTCAGTCGTCCATCTGAACATACATACATACAAATATTAGAAATCTCCTGAGCAGCATCAAACAGGACTTTAAGAGTACTTTTACCTCAAAGCTGTACTTGATGTCCTCCTCTGAATGTCCTCTTTCGCTCTGTCCCGTCAGACGCCGACCCGGTGGACTGTCCGGACTCGGTGCAGCGGTTCCAGGACGGGCTCCATGAGGCCCTGCATGAGTACGAGTCGTCCCGCGGCGAGCAGCGCCGGGCGGGCCGCCTGCTGATGAGCCTCCCCCTGCTGCGGCAGACGGCCGACCGAGCCGTGCAGGCCTTCCTGCGGCTGCACCGCCGCCGCCGCATCCCCCTCCACAAACTGCTGCTGGAGATGCTGGACGCCAAGGCCTGAACGGGACTGTATGTCACCCTGAGACCAGGATCCTGAGAGGACCTGCTTTATCTGACCGAGGCTGAAACCACTTCTCATTGCTGCCGTTACTGGAGGTGAAGCTAAGCCCCGCCCACAGATCGTGACCCCAGGTGACGGCGTCAGACCGGAGGCGCTGAAGACGCCAACAGAACAGTATCGTCTGCAAAGAGACGCAGAAACGCCACTGTGCTAACATTAGCATGTGACCCCTCGCTACTACTGCAGGTGCTAAGCTAGTTAGCTGCACATGCTAACATTAGCAGACACTGTGAGTCAATAAAAAGACTCGACCTGCCTGCCACACATAGAAACTGCTGCTACGCTATGATTGGACAATTGCTTTTTGGGGGCGGGGTTTAGAGCAAAGAATCAGTGGACGAACACACCTTCACCTCACGTCCTTCATCACCATCATCATCATCATCATCATCATGACCGTTGTCTGAACCAGAACAATTTTCATAAAGTTTGGAGTTTCAATCTATTTTTGTAAACAGACGATGACGTTTTAATGTTGTGAACTTTTGTTTGTCTCCGTTTCCTCTTTAGCTTTAATGTGTAATGAGTTCATTAAATGCTTTTGGAATAAAAACAAGATTTAGTTGATTCTTTGATTTTTTTAATAATATTAAAGAAATACGACCACAGAAACAACGTGAGACGTCTGAGTTCAGCTGTTAACAGAAATGGATCAATAAAGTTTCATGTGATAAACAGACATACAGGAAGAGTTCAGAGTCACAAATGCTGCATTCACAGGTAGTGGGAAACATGGAAATCCACAAGAAAAAAAAAACATTTCAAAAACTGGACTGCATCAAACAATCATATTATTCATGATCTCGCTAATAAATGTGAAAAGCAGCTCGTTTGGTGTTTGAGATAAAACGATGATCATTTATTACTGTTTGTTTGACTGTTTGATCAATTTAACGTCATCAAACAGCAGAAATGCTCCAAAACCCAAAAATATTTTATTTCCAATTATAGAAATCAGAAAAAAAAAAAAAAAAATCGAGTTTTTTTTTCGAGCAGGAGTAATTAAGTGAAATAAATTCAGGTCTTAGTCATCTGCAAAGTTCAATAAAATCAGACGTTTGAAAATAATGAAATCCAATAATTGATCATGAAATCAGTTCAGAATGAATCAATTATTTCTCAAACTGTTGGTTCGTTTATATATTTTTGTTTATTCATCTGATTGGTTGAGCAAAAAGGAAAATCATTCTGTGACTTATAATCAATAATCGTTTTCTATCATTTTCACTCAAATACCAAAATATTCCTTTTTTTCCAGGTAAAAAACAGAAAACATTTGACTTGTACGTCAATTTATTTTGTGTATTTACAGAGAAAATAACGGCCAGATTAATCAATATTTGATCGATAATGAAAATAACTTTTGGCTGCAGAGAAAAACATCAGAAAACAAAGTTCACGAGGACACAGATGAAAGACGGCAGCAGGAGACATGTGATGGACTGACAGGTTTGCACCCTGGACGAGGAACAGGAAGTCCATCGAAGTAAAAGCTTCTTCCTGTAATGTCAACACTTCCTGTTACAGGTCTGAAGTTTCCTCATAAGCTTCCTGGAAAGAACGATGTTCTACGAGACGAGTTTGTCCAACATCACATTCAGAACCATCATGTCTCAGTGCAGCGTTTCACTGGACTCAATACTCATCTTTACTTCAGTAAGAGTACAAATACCACAGAGTACAAATACTCTGTTACAAGTAAAAGTCCTGCATTCTAGATTTTACTGAAAAGTACAAGAATCAAAATATACTTCAACTACCAAAGGTAAAGGTACTCTTCATGCAGGACTTCATATTATTGAATTATTGTTGTTGATGCATTTATGTGTTCATCACTTTAATGTGAAGGAGGAACTGAATTTACCTCCAGGGATCAATAAGTATCATCTAATAGTAGATATTAGTTGATTGATCACAACGTTCGGAGTAACATGAAGTAAAAAGTACAAATATTTTGTAACTCATTTCCATAAAACGAAGTTCTTTCCAGATCATCACTGAAACTCACAGTCAGGTGGCAGCAGAGCCGACACCTGATTGGCTGTGACGGTGAGGCGTTCAGGCTCGGCTCGGCGACAAGTGAACTGACAGAAGACAATGTTTTTCTGTTGAAAAGACGAACTTAAAAAAATAAAGTTTCTATACAAACTTCTAGAAAAAGATTCCGGTTAGAAAGATTCAAATGCTCAAACTTTTCATCTCTGCTGGTTAGAAAAAGCTAAAAACGAGCTGCGACGCACAGCAGCACCGTCCGTCCAGTGTTTGCATCCCATGTTCACCGTCTTTTAGCTCTGTTTTCGGTCTCCACCTCCTCCCGAGGGACACTTCTGTCTCAGCTAAATGTCTCAGACAGGAAATGGACCGCAGACGCCAAAACCTGAAGCTACAAAGAGGCTAACGAGCTGCAGGTAACAGCCGGTTGGAGGGTAAGCCCGGCCCACCTTAGTTACTGTTGCTAACCTGTCGAAAAACGATGAATCAAAATTCATCATCGTTTCAACAACGGGCCTTTAATTTCAGACAGAAGCAAACAAAAGCATTTTCTCAGCTAGCTGACAGGATCATCGGTAGCTTGCTGAGATAAGTTAATGCTAACGCATTAATCGGTTTCCAGCTGACCAGTTTTAAAATGAGAGCCCAGGAAAGCTGCATGATATCATGCTAAGGCTAAAGCTATGTCGACATCCACACCAGCTGTACACATCAAGACAAAGCCGCTAACGCTAACTATAACACACTCGCACTGACTGGATCTACCATGTAGGAGAATTTCACTTTTTTTTGGGTGACTATGATGATGATGAAGATGATAATGATCATCATCAGCTGGTGAGGATGATGACTTTTCACCTGGAACATGTTAGCTTTAGCCTCAGTTTGTTAGCATGATATGTGCAGATCTTAAAACTGTTCTTCTCGTTTTTAAACGAGCAGCCAGAAACATTAAAGTTAGCAGCTCAAGGAGCTAATGTTAGCTTAACGAGCTAGCCTGCTACAGCTGTCGGTTCACGACAAATAAGATGCTGCTGTTGATCTTTTCTGCCTGAAATCAAAATTCATTGGTTCATAAAGTATTATTTTGATGTCCTGTGAGAACTGAATGATTGACAGGTAAGCAACAGCAGCTGAGTGGGCGGGGATTACATCTACGAGTGAGCCCTTACACATTACAGTCATTGATTTATTGATAAAGTTGATTAGTGCAGCTTCAGTAACACAGTGGAGCCTCTCGGCTGTTTGAGGAGACTTCATTTGTCCTGATCCGGATCCTGAACCTGATCCTGATCCAGGAAAAAAGCAGCCACCATGTGGTTACAATGGCCACAGAGCTTTGTTTGACGGCTGATTGGCTGTCATGTCTCGACGACCACAGAAATCCAAACCTGCTGAAAACACGAATCAGCTCTCAGGATCGTCTGCTCTCAGAGTCTGAACAGCCAATCAGAAGCTGGTCTCGTTCATGTGCGGTTTGGGGCTGGTGGGCGGGCCGGCGGCGGGGTCATCCAGACTCGCTGGGCTTTCGGGGGAAATCGGAGCATCGACAGGAGACGCTGCAGCGCTGCGGCGAGGTGAGACGGGCGCCTGAGGCCGGGTCGGGCTCACAATGGGGGGTGGAGGTGGGGCGGGGCTTGTTGGGGATGTGGGAGTTGTCCTGCGGTGTGAAGAGGATGAGGATAGCGGCGGCGATGACAGAGTTGAAGGTGTTCCTGGAGAGTGGCGTGCACCGGGCGACACAGAGAAGGTGTTGGGGGTCCTGAGGCCGAATCTGGCCTCTAACTCGCTGCACACCGCTAGGCTGCGCCTGACGCCCTCCGCCCCCGCTGGAGCCCCGAACGCAGAACCTGCCGCTGCCTCTGAACCCTTCGCCAGCTCCTGGCAGCGCTCCACGAAGCTCCCCCTGCGGACAGACCCCCACTCTCTGTCTCGCTCCATGCGTCTGGGCCGGGGGCTGGCGGTCTGGCCGGGGCTCGACGGCGAGCTGTGGCCGTAGGTGGCAATGGTCAGGGTCTGCGGTCCGGCTCCGGCTGAGGGGCCGGGGTCTCTGACGGGTTTGGTGAGGGGCACGGGGGGCGGAGCCTGTCGGGGGAGGCTGCCGCACAGCGAAGCCGACGAACCCGAAGCTCCGGCTCCTCGTCCTCCTGCAGAGTGGAGACGATCCGTCCTGAAGCTGTCGCTGAGCTGAGAGTGGAGACTGGAGGGACAGGAAGTCACCAAATTCATCATCATCATCATCATCATCATCATCAACGACAACAACAACAACAACAACATGAGCAGAGCATGATCAGTGTTTCGGGACGCTACTTCTACGTAGCATTGCTAGCTTGTTTAGCTGTAGAAGTCAACTGTGACGAAGCAGCACAGCCAAAAAAAAAAGTCTCTTCATCATGAGACACTTTTCTTTGTCTTTAGTTTTGAGGACTGACAGCGTGAAACATTTCAGATGTAAAGACGAGGAACAGAAGAAAAACCCACTAATGACTTGCAACACACTAACTTCCCAAATTAGCTGTCGTGGAGTCACATGACCAGACCCAAACTGCTCCTTGTCTAGGCTGCAGGCTACATTAGACGCTACGAGCATAACACACTCTAATCTCTCACCCAGCTTTCAGCTGCATTGTGGGTAATATAGGAAGAAGAATATATGGAACAAAAACGATGGTTCAACAACTGTGAAGGATTTGTTTGTTACATTATATGAGTTTTGATAATGGATGTGTGTGTGTGTGTGTGTGTGTGTGTGTGTGTACCTGCAGGTGGAGGCTCGAGGTGTGCTGTCAGGTGTTCTGGTCAGAGCCAGGTCACACTGGTCCAGCAGCTCCAGCAGTTCCTCCTCTGTTGGCCCGCCCAGTGCTGCAAGACAACCAATGAGAGGCCACATTACTCAGTGACCAATCACAGTGCTTGCAATAGTCACTTCCAAAGGTAATCGACCAATGACAGAGCAGACATCGCTCTTGGACCGACCTCCATGTTTGTAACAGAACGATAAAGCTACGCTGTCTGTGGCGACGTCAGTGGACAATAAAGTCGTGTGTGTTCAAGAGTCTGACCTCTGATGTCGACCTTTCCGGCAATGTCCATGGCGGTCGTCAGGTCCCACATCTGGATACTGCCGTTGCCATGGCCACTGAACAGGTATCGACGGGGCCGAGAGCCGATGCGACTCGAACCTTCACACTCGTGCACCATGAAGGCCGTGATGGAGGTGCCGTCCACTGAGCGCACCTCACACACCCTGGAACACACACACACACACCAGTTTATTAACATTTAAAATGACAGGAGGTGATGAAGGTTGTCCTCTTAATGCCACACAGCTCAACCCTCACTGGTCACACACACACACACACACACACACACACACACACACACACACACACACACACACACACACACACACACACACACACACACACACAAACACACACACACACAAACAAACACACACACACACACACACACACACACACACACACACACACACACACACACACACACACACACACACACACACACACACACCTCTTTCCATTGGACGACAGCCTCACGTAGAGTTTATCGGTGTCTGGTACGACCCTCTGGATGAACACCTGCTGGTCATCTCTCTCTCCATACGGACCTGAAACCAGAAGACTCTGAGTCTGAGATCAGGGCCGTTTCTCAATACAAAGTACGCCAAGTTCGGACTTACGAACTTGGCAGTTCGGACTTAGCAAGTTCGACTTAGGAGTACAGTCTCTCCAGGACGGGAGGACGCAGGACCGTCATTCTGCAATTGGGACAGCAGCGTACTTGATGACGTTAGCAGGACGACACATCTCCGAAAACTTTGGATCAAATTTTAAACTACGCGCTATCGTGATGAATCGACCACAGATTTTAAGTTTTAACGTCCACTTTCTCACATAAAATAATCTTAAAACCACATTCCGTACTACTGAAACAGCAGTATTTCCAAACTTGTAACTTATAGTTGTGAGTCCTCTCCTCCGGCATCGTTGCGACGAAATGCATTCTGGGATACGTGGTTGCCCCAAGTCCGCACAAGTCACCATCCGATGCATCCTCGATAAAGTGGGAGGGGCAAGAACACATCCGCGTATTTGAGCGTACTTGTCGAGATGCGGACTTGAGAATTGGAACCGTACTTGGACTCAGAGTGATGACGTTTCTCAAGTACACAAGAACACAAGTACAGAGAAGAACGCATATTGAGAAACGGCCCAGGGCTCACGTGGAAGCTGTGACCTTTGACCTCTGTGACCTCTGATGACACCTTTACACAGAGTGTGACCTCCACATCACAGCATGCTTCATCACTGCCCTATGGTGGTCACTCTCCAGTCAGACTGGGTTTTCGTGGGTGTTCGTGTTCCCTGGACTGAAGCTGGGACACCTGAGCAGGTGTTTGGAGCTGGACTGAAGAACTGTTACGTCTAACGCCGACATGTTTTGTGTGTGTGTGTGTGTGTGTGTGTGTGTGTGTGTGTGTGTGTGTGTGTGTGTGTGTCTCATGTCATGGTCTCCATGGACACACTGTCTCTTACCGATCTCCGTCCCAGCGCTGCAGCCTCCGTGTCCGTCGATGTCGTCCAGGCTGAGGATCTTGAAGGAGGTGAGCGGCGTGGACCCCGGCTGGGTGGAGATCATCCCCCTGAACCGAGTCACCGTCCACGTCCTCACGTGGTTGTTGTCAGCGCAGACTGACGGACAGCAGACATGAAAAGCATCAGTGAGACAGACGGAGACAGACCAGACTGACGCTGAGGCACATGTGACGGTCTGACGGTGCGTTTAAAGCCTCTCAGACTCTGACCTGAGATCAGGTGTTTCTCAGACAGCATGATCTTGGTGACGGGGCTCCGGTGGACAGAGAAGGTCTGGAAGAGCTGCGGCCCCGAACCGACCGTCTCCGGGTGCTGAACGATGACTCGAACCGTCCCGGAGCTGGTCCCGTACGCGATCTCGATCCAGTTCCCGCTGTCACCTGATCACATGACCGACACGTTTCAGACTCCGGTTAAAGGAGTCTAAGAACAGTAGTAGTAGTAGTAGTAGTAGTAGCAGTAGTAGTAGCAGTAGAGGCAGTATAAGACCAGTAGTAGCAGTAGTAGTAGTAGTAGTAGTAGTAGTAGCAGTAGTAGTAGTAGTAGAGGCAGTATAAGACCAGTAGCAGCAGTAGTAGTAGTAGTAGTAGTAGTAGCAGTAGCAGTAGCAGTAGTAGTAGCAGTAGAGGCAGTATAAGACCAGTAGCAGCAGTAGTAGTAGTAGTAGTAGCAGTAGCAGTAGAGGCAGTATAAGAACAGTAGCAGCAGCAGTAGTAGTAGTAGTAGTAGTAGTAGTAGTAGAGGCAGTATAAGAACAGTAGCAGCAGTAGTAGTAGTAGTAGTAGTAGTAGTAGTAGTAGTAGTAGCAGTAGAGGCAGTATAAGAACAGTAGCAGCAGTAGTAGTAGTAGTAGTAGTAGTAGTAGTAGCAGTAGCAGTAGCAGTAGTAGTAGAGGCAGTATAAGACCAGTAGCAGCAGTAGTAGTAGTAGTAGTAGTAGTAGTAGCAGTAGCAGTAGTAGTAGCAGTAGAGGCAGTATAAGACCAGTAGCAGCAGTAGTAGTAGTAGTAGTAGTATCAGTAGCAGTAGTAGTAGTAGTAGAGGCAGTATAAGACCAGTAGCAGCAGTAGTAGTAGTAGTAGTAGTAGTAGTAGTAGTAGTAGTAGCAGTAGCAGTAGAGGCAGTATAAGAACAGTAGCAGCAGTAGTAGTAGTAGTAGTAGTAGTAGTAGAGGCAGTATAAGAACAGTAGCAGCAGTAGTAGTAGTAGTAGTAGTAGTAGTAGCAGTAGCAGTAGAGGCAGTATAAGAACAGTAGTAGTAGTAGTAGTAGTAGTAGCAGTAGCAGTAGTAGTAGTAGTAGTAGCAGTAGCAGTAGCAGTAGCAGTAGAGGCAGTATAAGACCAGTAGTAGTAGTAGTAGCAGTAGTAGTAGTAGCAGTAGTAGTAGTAGTAGTAGTAGTAGTAGCAGTAGTAGTAGCAGTAGTAGTAGCAGTAGAGGCAGTATAAGACCAGTAGCAGCAGTAGTAGTAGTAGTAGTAGTAGTAGTAGTAGTAGTAGCAGTAGTAGTAGAGGCAGTATAAGAACAGTAGTAGTAGTAGTAGTAGTAGCAGTAGCAGTAGCAGTAGAGGCAGTATAAGACCAGTAGCAGTAGTAGTAGTAGTAGTAGTAGTAGTAGTAGCAGCAGTAGCAGTAGTAGTAGAGGCAGTATAAGAACAGTAGTAGTAGTAGTAGTAGTAGCAGTAGCAGTAGCAGTAGTAGTAGAGGCAGTATAAGAACAGTAGTAGTAGTAGTAGTAGTAGTAGCAGTAGCAGTAGCAGTAGAGGCAGTATAAGAACAGTAGTAGTAGCAGTAGTAGTAGTAGTAGTAGTAGCAGCAGTAGCAGTAGCAGTAGCAGTAGCAGCAGAGGCAGTATAAGAACAGTAGTAGTAGCAGTAGTAGTAGTAGTAGTAGTAGCAGCAGTAGCAGTAGCAGTAGCAGCAGAGGCAGTATAAGACCAGTAGCAGCACTGTGGACAGTTGCTTACTGGTTTTGGGCGTGAGGTAGACGCTGAGCGCAGTGATGGCGTCCTCAGTCGGGTCTCTGTAGAGCTCCGTCACCAGCAGGTCGTTGTCCTTCATCCTCAGAGGAAACTTCTGCACATCTGACAAACCGACCAATCAAACAGAGCCGTCATGAACTGCAGCAACCGTCTCCTCAAACTGGATCTTTATTGATGGTAACCCTGGCGTGTCTGCGTGTGAGACAGGTAAGCTGTGAGACAGGTGAGCTGTGACTCACCTATGTAGTAGATGGAGCCGTTGTTGCAGCCCAGGATGAGGAAGGAGCCGGCGGTGTCGTAGCTGCTGATGGGAACCACGTCCTGATTCTGCAGAGAACATCACACTGCACTCGTCAGTCTGACGCACAGCGACCGTCAGGAAGCAGCATCCATCAGCGACCTGAGTGCGTCTCCACCCACCTGCCAGTGTTTGGTGACGGCGTTCCAGACCCCGACCTTCCCTGTGTGGCTGGTGGCGATCAGCTGGTTACCAACGAAGAAGAGAGCCTCGACCGGGACGTTGAGACTGAAGACGCCTGTGGCAGAGAGACAGAAGTTAACATCCTGACAGAGACACATCAAGGCGGCGGGACAGACAGAGACACGGGACACCGCAGACGTCTCGTATCCAGACTCGCACCGATTTCGTTTCCGTTGCCGTCCGGGCAGATGGCCCACAGGATGATCTCCGTCCCCGAGGCCACGGCCACCATCTTGTCGTTGTCTCCCAGCGAGCCGGCCATCACCTTGGCGTTGAGCGCGACTCTGTCGATCACCCAATCGAGACGAGGAGAGGTGAAGACCTGCTGCCACCCGGTGGACTCCTTCACCCTGAGGACAGAGGAAGAGGAGGCCGTAACAATCAGAGACATCTTCACTAGAGACTGAGGAGGAGGACAGAGGACTGATAGAGAGCGTCGGCACAAGACGGCGAACACCTGAAGCTCAGCTCAACCAATCAGCTTCTGCTGATGCCTCAAACATGGACGCCGTGTGCAGTGTTCACCTGTAACAGACGACAAACTGAGCGTAGGCCACAGCGATCCAGTTGTGATGACCACAGATGATCCGAACCATGCCGGGATCTGAAAACTGACCTGCACACACACACACACACACACACACACACACACACACACACACACACACATTAGTTCAAATGCTTCCCTAAAAAAACACTCAAAATCGTTTGTTTCACAATCCAGAAACTTCATTTGTATTTATTTGTGTGTGTGTGTGTGTGTGTGTGTGTGTGTGTGTGTGTGTGTGTGGACCTACCAGGCGTCCTCTCCTCAGCGATGGCTCTGCCGAGTATCCCAGAATTCCCCAGGTTGGGGGGCATGGTGTTGCTGCGTCTGACCGGCGCTCTCTCCGCAGGAACGACTCGTCCCGCCATGAACTGCGATCCCGCCACGCTGTGACGGTTGCGGCGCTTCGCTGGGTACACTGGGACGACACAGACAGGAAGTGAGGACATGGAAGGTTCGTGTGTCTGGATTCAGGGGCGGAGCCTCTGAGCTCACGAAGAGGCGTCAACAAACCAGAGCCTCACAGAACGTTTCAGGGCTGAAAGCAGGTGAGTCAGCTGAGCTCACCTGGCGGAGGCAGGTAACCGTTGAACAGCACGTTTCCACAGGAGGATCGGTCCAGCTCGTCACACAGCTGCAGCTTCCGCACTGTCGAAAAACAGTCACTCCATTGGATCATACAGCAGGAAACCATCGACTGCAGCGAAGCACTGATGTCTTTGAGAGCGTCAGAACACGAACAAGGCTTCAACCATCTGATCGGATCTGATCCACCATGAGGTCGACCTGACCTCTGACCCCGTGGACCGGGCTGGGGGAAACCCAGCCTGTGTGTGTGAGTGTGTGTGTGTGTGTCTCACCTAGCGGCGTGATGCCGTAGAACTCGGCCTCGTGCATGAGCATGTGCACGTTGATGGAGCGGGGGTGCAGCTCTTTGGTCCGCAGGAAGTTGAGGATGGTGGCGAACAGAGAGGGGTCCCTGTCGATGAAGATCTACGGAGGGAGAGGAGGGACAAAGGTTATTACCTCCCACAGCGAGCGACGGGGATGAGACAGTCGGCGTACTCACAGCTCCAGTTTCATCCTTCAGCGTCGAGATGCGACCGCTCAGCAGACTGCAGACAGAACGCAGACGAGCATCGTGTTAGCCAACGAAACACCGCACAGACAGTTTCCCTCTGCTTCAATGTTTTATTAACATTATACGTGCTGTTAGCTCGTCTGTTCTGCTGAGGCTGCTGCTAATCCTCAGTGTGACCGGACTCTGGACTCACTGCTGGTCCACGCACACCCATTTATTCTTATTGCACACGTTCATTCCCAGTGCTGTGTTTGCCAGGCAACATAAAACTGATAAAAGTGCAGACTTTTTGAATGGAGTTTGGCATTGGACAAGCATGAAGTGTGTGTGTGTGTGTGTGTGTGTGTGTGTGTGTGTGTGTGTGTGTGTGTGTGTGTGTGTGTGTGTGTGTGTTTGTGTGTGTGTGTTTTCTCGTCACTGACCTGGAGAAGAAGGAGTCAGGAACCCATGTCAGAGTCTGTCGGGAGGTGCTGAATCTGTAAACAAACAGACATTCATTTCATTAACTCTTCTTCTTCTTCTTCTTCTTCTTCTTCTTCTTCTACTACGGGTTCGTTTCTTCTTCTTCTACGGGTTTTCTCTTCTTCTCATCAGTTAATATTGACCCAGCACTTACCAGCTAGCTAGCTACATACCGAGTTCCATTGTCGGACAGAGTTCTTCTCTTCCAGACCACACGTTACTTTACACATGAATAAAACTCCAACTTAAAAATCGTCAAACACGGACGTTTATTCATATTTTCCTTCGCGTTTAACACGAAACCGCTAGTTTAACGCTACCTCCACTTTGGTTTGCACTGCTTCCATTATCGGACATAAACGTAGTAAACGTATCGCCGTAGTTTCATTTTAACGTCACTTTACTCGCTCTAAATTAAACCAGTCCCCTTTCTAGCGCGACTATGTGCTGAGGAAAGTTAAAGGATTCACTCGTTCACGTTGTTTAACAATAAATGGAGAAATTTTGAAGACAATCACAAAGAACCGTCGAGCTCAGGACGCGACGGTGAGGTTTGAGTTAAAAACTGCTGAAGCAGAGTTTGTTTGAGGAGCGGACTGTTTATCACTGACAGACGAAAGTTAGAGGATTTGTTGTAGTGTGAGATTTTAACTCGCTGAAAACACCGGTAACCTGCAGGGACGTGGACGATCACTTCCGCCCCTTTATTAGCAGCGTTCCTGGCAGCTAGCTGCGGTTAGCCGCAGACCCGTCCGGTTCCTCACCTCTTCCCTCCGACGTTCAGGTGGATGATGTCCCCGCTCCTCGCCGTGTTAGACATCATCTGAACTCTCAGCTCCTCCGGCACATTCAAAACAACATCAGCACTTTTACATTTTAATCCGTCTTCTGGATAAATTCTGCTTCCGCTCTTGTTTTCAGGACAACTTCCTGTCGCGCGGAGAGGCGGAGGGTGAGAAGTAAAACCAGGCGCGGAGTTTCACTGTAACCGGGAGACACAAAGCCCGGAGCGGAGCCCCGACTGGAACAGGACTACAAACTCTCTTATGTCATGATGTTCTCACAAATTTAAGGCTAAAAGTAAAAATGCTCCAGATGTAATTCAACCACGTTCAGTTATCATTTCATCACATTTGTAGTCCGGAAGAGGCGCGATGTTTGCACATGCGCAATGCGAAAAGTCAGTTCTCAGTTTTATTTACTGTTTTTGTTTTTAACTTTATGTATCAGTGCCCAAATTAATTAATTAATTAATACATGAGCTTGATTTTCAGTAAATTAAAGAAAAATGCCAAAAAAAGACAAAACAATATTGATTTCCATCCATCCATCCATCCATCCATTATCTATACCGCGTATCCCTTTCGGGGTTGCGGGGGGCTGGAGCCTATCCCAGCTACAATGGGCGAGAGGCGGGGTACACCCTGAACCGGTCGCCAGCCGATTGCAGGGCCACGTGAAAGGACAAACACACATTCACACTCACACTCACACCTACGGACAATTTAGAGTCATCAATCAACCTAATGAGCATGTTTTTGGTCTGTGGGAGGAAGCCGGAGAGAAGCCACGCATGCACGGGAAGAACATGCAAACTTCATACAGAAAGGCCCCGTCTGACCCGGGGATCGAACTGGCAACCTTCTTGCTGTGAGCCTACCTGCTGCGCCACCGTGCAGCCCATGTATTGATTTGTATTTCCGAATTAAGTCCTAATTTATTGACATATTTGTGATTCTCCCACTTATTTGTGTAGTTAAATATTTGTTTCTACATTTATTCACGTATTTACTGATCTTCACATTTATTAAAATGTAATAAATATACCAAATCTATTCCCAGTGAAAACTGTTTATACGATCAAATCAATTGATCGATCGAACACTTTGAGCTTCTGTCGTCCAGTAAAGTGTCACACTGAGACGTGAGCGCTGTGCAGATGTTCGCTGTTGTTTCAGCAGAGATGAACAGAGATGCTCCACTTCCTCCTCTCCTGTCTGACATCTTCCTCTTCCCCGCTGGATTCCTCTTCCTCCCATTCTCCTCCAGAGCACAGGAAGCACCTGTCCTACAGGTGGGCGGGACTCCCAACACAGAGACACCTGCACGGCCGACCCTTCGGCTCCATGCTGCTGGAGTTCAAAGTACATTTACTCACATTCAGTTCTGAGGTACTTGTACTTTACTTGACTGTTTACATTTTGTGCAGCTGAACACTTCAGAGGTGAATACTCTACATTTTACTGCACTACATTTATTCATCATCACATTTACTGGACAAAGTAAGACTTCACATGAAACACACAGGTTCATACTGATTAAAGCTGGATTATGAAACAGCCTCAGAGCTCATCAGTATAAACATTATATATGAATAACATATTGTTGAGTTTCAGGTGTTTCTGAGTCACTTCCATCAAAGACACGTTTCCTCCAAACGTCTCACATGGTTTCATTTAAAAACTGTTTGTGGCCCAAAGAAGAAAAACATCCAACATTTTACAAAAAAAAGGATCAAATCAGAGAAAATCTGATTGTTCAAGACTTCATTTTTCTTCTTTGCTCTCACATTAATCAGACTGCTCAGGTGACCCCCCCCCCAGGTGACATGTTCTAACATGTCAGTCACTGCACACGCAGTACTTTTACTTCTCATACTTTTACTTTGCTGATAGTACTTTTAGTCAGGCAGGATTTTGAATGCAGGACTCGGTTTAAAACATCTGGCTGAGACGCTCTGCAGCTCCTGATGGACCTGATTCTTATCAATACTGTCAATCACAGCAGGAGTGTGTGTGTGTGTGTGTGTGTGTGTGTGTGTGTGTGTGTGTGTGTGTGTGTGTGTGTGTGTGTGTGTGTGTGTGTGTGTGTGTGTGTGTGTGTTGCATCTGCAGATTTTTCTCCAGGAAGGTGGAGGACGGCTGGTGAAGCGGGGGGGGGGGGGGGGGGGGGGTGGCTAAAAGTAGAAAGAAGCAAATAAAGGAAGAAGTGAGAACATCTGTCCAGCGTCAGTCTGGACGACATCCTGTTACCTGCTGACAGACTCACCTGGACCTGCTCTCGTCCTTCTGAAGTCCACACGGAAACAACGAGACTAAAGAAAGGACAATTTAAAATTCACATGAGACCAGAAATGCAAAATAAAGCCAAAATAAAGGCAGAAAAGTGACACGAGTCCACAGATGAAACATTAAATAACAGCAAGCTGACATGAAAACAGCTAAATGGTCACGAATACGTCGCTTAAATGAATGAAATCCATCAGTTGAATAAAAGTCTGTGATCTTCAGGCTGAAGAACGTCTTTAAAGAACAGTTCTCAGTGGACAAAAAGCAGCTTTTCACAGAAGACGTTCAGCGTTTTCTGGAACCAGCGATGTTTGATCAACCTGAGCAGACGTTTTCTGATTAACACGCTTTTTCTGTGTGATGGTGGTGATGAGATCAGGTTCAGACGTTCATGCTCTCCTCAGGATGAACTGACTCTTCCTCTAGCGCCACCATCAGGTCAACATCTGGTTTATGAGCAAATACCCGACATATTCGACATGCTAAGCATTAGCATGTTTGTTACTGTGAGCATGTTAGCAGCTAGCATGGCTGCAGCCTCCTGATGGAGACAGAGACACTGACAGAGAGAGAGGGAGGGACGGACGGCGAGAGAGAGAGGAAGTGGAAGTCTGATCGGCTCTCAGCTCTGAACTCCACTTCATGACTTTGAGCCAACATCACGCAGTCTGAGTTAGATCACAGGTGAAGGAAACATCTGTACAGGAGCCTGACTGAACATCTGTTTATGTGGTGAGTGGACTCTTTCAGCCACAGACACACAGACAGACACACAGACAGACACACAGACAGCAGCCGAGCTTCCAGGGTCTAATCCATCCATTTATCCATGAGACAGATGCATCGGAGGCAAAGACAGAAAGTACATACATGTCACAGTCAAACGGTGACAACAAAGGGCCAAAAACAGATGTTAAGAGGACACTTTGTCCAGGGCGAGGACGAGGGACACATCTAATGAAGCTGGGACATCTATGTTAAATCTGCTGTAACTTCACTTTTCAGGAGGGAATTTTCTTCAGTTTTCCTGTCGTAGAAAAATACAGGAGTCTGGAAAAGCGAATTATGAATTAATATTAATACAAGAGTCTGACCTTGAAAGAATGAAGTAAAAACTGAAGTTCAGCAGGTCGTCAGAGGCAGATCTGTGGTTTTCACTGGTAAACAGGATTTATCCACTAAATGATCCTTAAAAACAGCTTTCAGGCAAGTTTTATTTCAGGTTTTCTGAAAGTCCTCAATGTGGTTTTGGTTAAAAGACAGTTTTCAGGCAGAAGAAGTGAATGAAGAAGCTCCTCAAATAGCCTGAAGAGCTTCTGATGAAGTGTATTAATATTCAAACTAAAGGTCATTTGTTATCGTTAGATAACATGTTTGTGTTTTATTCACGTGGTGAAACTATTTTTCCATGCAAATAACTGTTTTGAATGTCATTTCCCTCCGGCCGGCCAGAAGGAGGAGATGGGTCAGAGTGCAGTATTACCCTCCAGGGGACAAAGTCCTATTGTAACCTCAGATGGTTTGATTGTTAATATGTTCATTTATCTGTCAGGATAAAGTCTGAATGTCTAAAAAGGCTTTGCTGTTTACAACTGGTCCTGATCAACAAGTGTTTAACCCCTCAGAAATGCTTTACAGGTGGTGGCTGGTAGATTTTTTTACAGAGCCAGGCTAGCAGTTTCCCCCTGTTTCCAGTCTTTGTGCTAAGCTAAGCTAATTGGCTGCTGCCTGTAGCTTCATATTTAGACACGAAGGAGGTGTCGGTCTCCTCATTCAAAGCTATATTTCTCAAAATGTCAAACTCGTCCTGTAACAGTGACCACGGTCGACACCAACTCTGACCATTTATGAGTCAAAACGCTCGATTTGAATATTTGTGATGGAATCTAGGAAAACCATTTTACCAGGAAAACGCGAAAATAGGTCGAAAGTTAAAATATTGGTGATATTGGCTTTTCATTAAATTATTACTTTACAACATCTTGTCTATCATTCCTGAAAATATCTCATTATATTTCGCTTGTTTAATACGTTAAGACGTTATTTAAATTAGGCACGCTGTTTGATGAAATCCTACAGGGCTTACGAAGACGGTTAATTATAGTTGGGGAGACCAGATGTCCCACAGATTGTGACATTGTCACGAATTGTTATTGACAGTAACAACTAACAACTAACTAACAACTCGTGACAACATCATAATTTGCGGGACGTGTGAAAAGTAATGAAAATGCATGAATGTCCTGCACGAAGCGGGACATCTGGTCCACTAATCGTGGTAAACCACATAACGTGAAGACAAAGTCATATTAATGCGCATTTTCACGCACAGATCCTGTTTTCCCACATTCACACTCACTGACGTTTGCGGCAGGAATCTCCCTGAGCTCGCTCAGACTCAAAGCTGACTTCCACGAACTGATGTGAAATCTGTCATAAAGCAGCTGTGGGAGTTCCACAGAGGCGGCTTTGCTTAACAAATTTCTTGTATTATCTTTACAACTACATCGATGTTTCCTCTCAACGCTCACACCATCTCCTCAGAAACCATTGCATCACTTCCTGTGCCAGGCCATCCGCAGAGGCCTGAAAGCAGAAGTTGCATTTCTGCTGCTGATCAGCATCTCGTCCATCTGCATCATCCAGAATGCCAACTAGAAGCACGAGTCAGCTTCTGAAAGTGGCAGAAACAAAAGTCTGTGCAGGCACAAAACGACATTTAGTCTCCAGATACATGAGGCCTCATGACAGAATTAAACGTGTTGAGAATAGAGCCTCCAGCACCTCCCACAGGCGGTGTCATCTCCACTGAACGGTCAAAGTATTGATCACTGCAGCCTGTAATTAATGTTCCTGCTGCGCAGGGCCGTGCAGAGGCCTTTGGAGGGACGGGGTTAAAGTTAAAAGGGGGCACATGGAGCATGAATTTGAAACACCACACAGAAACATACCTTGCAATATAACCGGTTGAATGGTAGCAACCCATGTTCATAAAGAACGTAACATGGAATCACAACGTACCATCTCATTGTCCACACCTCAAATATTTGTTAGAGGCCAGAGCAAATCAAAATTAGTCTCTGTTTTAGCTGACGGGGTGCACTGAACAGCTTCTGTTCCTTTTGTTTTTGCTTTAATCTCCTCTCCTTATGAGGCATCTCTGCAGTTAAACTACAATCTGATGCACATAAAACACACACAGACACACACACACACACACACACACACACACACACACACACACACACACACACCTTTTCAAAAATTGTACTGTATAGCCATGAATTTAATCCATTCATAATCTGCCCTTTATTATTCCTAGTGCTAAATTAATAAAGTAAAAAATAATTAAATGGTATAGAAATCATGTATTTAAAACATTTTTAAACATATTATATTAACTTGTGTGTAAATGTTACAAACAAGTACTGATATGTTTAAATGAGAGGTTGAGAAAATCACAATTCAAATTCTTCCATTATTGTTGTATTTATACTGTAATAGTCCAAAATTATGTGAATATGCATATTGCATAGTTTTAGTGAAATAACATATTCTATGCCTCATTGCCCCTTGAAACATAGGAAAAAAACAGCTTGACAGTAAAATAACACGATATCTCTCTAATGCACTTTGCCCATGACAAGAGAAACATACAGAAACAAACAAACAAAAAAGCAGGACATACTTTTCCCCACCACACGCTGTGTGTGGTTAACTAGCGGTTATAACCTGTGAGAGGTGTGAATGCAGAGTTGGGTGACACAGAGGATGCTCATTGCTCACTTCACTTCGTCAGTCATCTTGCAAGAATACACCGTGCACAAACGAATACCGCTGCAAAGCCTATTCACCGGACCAGCTGTTCACTGCCGCGGGTCTTCTTCGGTTGCGCAAGACTAGCAGTGGCCGTACGTCTCCAGCAGCTTAGCGATTAGCAGGTCATAAATCACGAACAACATGGGCCGATTCTTAATCCCTTAGTAGTTTAGGATATGTTGTGCAGATATTCAGATAAATATTGAACTTTAAACAATGAGTATGCTAGCCGGTTAGTTTGGTTTGTTTCACGATGTTAACGTTCATCTTTGTGGCTCTGGCACAGGAAGATGACTCTCAAGTTTTTGTGGTATTGAAACCCTTTGTTGATGACAGGGAAGCTCATGTGACAGATGCCTGACTGGACTCAAACCGTGGATATTGGCGCTTTAACCCCTTGGGATCCAAGGGGACTGTGGTTGTGTCAGTTGGAAATCTGATGGTGGGTTTATGTACTGCAGCTGTTTCCTTCCAGAGTCCTGATCTACGAGTGCGTTGAGCTGGAAGGGATTTCTATCTCTTATGATCTTAAAGTTGTTTCACTGTATGCGCCACAGCTGTTTCATGTAAAACAATGTGCTCAACATAAACACAGGAAGTCAGAGGAGGGTTTTTATGAAGACCATGAAGCCCTGAAACATGATCACATCTTTAAGATATTAACTTCACATGAACTGTTCCAGGATCAGATCAGCACAGGTGAGAGGCCTGGACGTGATCGTTTTCAGCTCACATGGAGACCCACCAGGTCGTTTGAGCCGATCCTCTGCAACGATCAACTAGAAGAATCATCTGGTATCAGCAGAGGTCACATGTTTGACACTGGGTCTAAAAATAAATGAATCGGGACAGGAAAACAGCCTGGTGTCGTCCTCCTCTGTCAGCAGTGACTTTAAATGTCCTGTTTTTATAAGGATGGATGAAGGAGGACCGGAGTGTGTGTTGGACTGGGATGAATCGGCGGTCGGAGGGAAGTGTGTGTGAACAGCAGGACAAACAGGAGTTCAAGACGCTTTGTATTTGTGCATGTGCCGCAGTGTAAACAGAGCACTGCGGGTTCAGTCCATGAACATGAAAGGCGTCCGCAGGGAGTTTCAGCCGGCAGCACGGACGGAAGCTGCTCTCGGACTTCTTTGTTGATATTTTAACGTAAAATTCAGAGTTGACTCTGTGAGGCTGTGACGATTGTTACGAAGAAAACCAAACCACATTTCATCGTTCTTTGTCCAGACTGAAATATCTCATCAGCTGTTGGATGGACTGTGATGAAATGTGGTTCAGAGAGTCTTGATCCTCAGAGGACGAATCCTACTGACTTTTATGAAATACTTTGATTCACGTCCAAATACCTGCAAAACTAATAACGTTCCCATCAGCCTCAGCTGGACTTACCGATAATTAGCCAATGTTGGCATGTTAGCATGCTAAACTCTGATGCTGAACTCGGTAAATGTTACTATATATCAGCATGTTAGCATTAAGCATGTTAGGTTAATGCTTGGTTCTAGACTATAAGTCTGAGTCATCTACTACTTCTAGTACTTCTACTATATTTGTAACTAAAATGAGTTGTAATCAAAGACATTGGCCTGGAATTGATGTTGTTAATGGATCCACGCGGTAACTGGTTGAATCTTTCATGTGCAGAAATTAAAAGTACAGCATTAGTAGAATCACTGTTAAGCAAACAGATAAAGAAACTCTCTTCATGGTGTTCAGGTGTGTCCTCAAAACCTTCACACAGAGTCACAGAGTCACAGAGTCTAAAATCAGAATCCCAAAGTTGTGTTCAAGACGTTCAAACTATGTTTGTGTGCTTCCAGGGATGGATCACTTTAACTCCACCCAACTGTCAACCAACCAATCAGACTTCAGCAGCTTCTTCACCAAGAATATCCTCCCGCCGCTCTACTTCATGATCTGCGTTGTGGGGATGTGTCTGAACAGTGTGGCTGCCTGGATCTTCTTCAGAGTGCCCAGTGACTCGGGCCTGGTGGTCTACCTGAAGAACATGGTGGTGGCTGACCTCCTCATGCTGGCCACCTTCCCCTTCAGGGTGGTGGCTCAGCTGGGTCTGGGCAGCTGGCACCTCGATGTTGTTATCTGCCGCTACACTGCCGTGCTCTTCTACTCCTCCATGTATGTGGGGATCCTCTTCATGGGCCTCATCAGCCTAGAGCGCTACGTCAAGATTGTCCGACACACATCCCCCTCATCCTCATCCTCCTGCAGGTCCCGTTGGGGTGGGACGTCCTTGCTGCACCTCTTGCAGAGTGTTGGCTTTGCCCGGGTGCTGGCGCTTCTCACCTGGAGCCTCCTCCTTCTCTGTGTCCTGCCCAATGTCCTGCTGACCAGCCGCCCTGCCCATGAGGTGAATTCGAGGCATTGCATGCAGTTGAAGACAACGCTTGGCGTGCAGTGGCACCGGGTGTCCACCCTCTTCAGCGTTGGCCTATTCTGGGTGACCCTGATGGTCCTGGCCTTCTGCTATGCCTCCATCGCCTGTCGGGTCTACCAGTCCTACCGCCGTGTGCAGCGTAACAACAGTGACATCCGTCGTAAGTCTAACCGCAGCATCTTCAGCATCCTTGTGGTCTTCTTTGTCTGCTTTGTGCCGTACCACATCTGCCGTGTACCGTACACTCTGAGCCAGATGCCGACGTCGGACTTCAGCCAGGAAACCCGCTTCCTGCTGTTCCAGCTGAAGGAGGGGACGCTCTTCCTGTCGGCGCTCAATGTCTGCCTTGACCCCATCATCTACTTCCTGATGTGCCGAATCTTCAGAGAGTCACTGCTGAGGAAACTGTCAGGAAGAGTGGGGAGGAGATCCCTGACCACCGCCCAGAGTCTGAGCAACATTTAGCCGAAGGAGAGTTGAAACAAGGACAGGGGAGACAATGGGAGAAGACAGCAGAGGAGACAAGGACACAAGAGAGAAGAGGACAAAATAAGCCTTAATCAGACTTTAACCACTGATGTGAGAATAGAAAAGTTGGCACTGAATGCATCATCTTCATGTTTTTTTTCTGGAAGTAAATCATTTAATCTGTACAGAACCCAAATTTAAAGGTCCAGCATACATGAAATATTCACTTATTCATGAGTGTAGAATCACCTGAAAATAAGAATCCTTGTGTTCTTGTTACCACAGAATGAGCTCTATATATCTACAGAGGGAGCGGGTCCTTCTCCACAGAATCCACCATGTTGCACACTACAGTAGCCCAGAATGGACAAACCAAACACTGACACTAGAGAGCACCTCTAATGTCTTTAGCAGCCACTGTGAAGCAGGGCGAGGCAAGGGGTGTTCATTTGGTTGCAATATGCAACCTTACCACTAGGTGGCAGTAAATCCAACATTCTGGCCCTTTAGATTAAGTAGGGTTGGCGCATCAACGAGACAGAAATTCACCTTCATCGTCATGTTATACTGTGAAATTTTAGACTCATAAACATGTATATAAATGCAGAATTATGAATATGTATCATTAATAAACAGAATTGAATAATATGTCTGTAACATGTAAGACAGTGTTTTATTCATTGTTGTAGAACCAAATGAAAGGAAAGGAAAGACAATGGAAAGGAAAGGAAGAACTAATAAGGAAGTGAAAGTGGACTCTGATGACTGGGCATCAAACCTGCGAGACCAGACTCGTCATTTCTCCTCCAGAGTTATCACGTTCAGGGAATTCAGCTGATCTGGTTTTGTGGCTCTGAGGTCACATGAGTCACTCTGGTCTGTTGCTGGGCTACAGCCTCAAATAGTCTTTAATATCTAAATGTTTGAACAGGTATGGTGTCCCTCAGGGCTCAGTTCTCGGCCTTCTGTTGATCAGTCCTACGTGACTGGATTGGAGTTCTGCTTGTCTGCTGTGACGAACTGGCGGTCATTTCCTGTTCATCAGTAAAACTGAGATTGTTTTCATTCGATATAAACACCAGTTTGATCAGGTCATAGTCACTTCCGACCACTGAACCTCAGATATGAATCTACCCTCTCTTCTGATCACCAACATCAACTTCTTCCGCTCACAAAACACAACTAAAACTCCGTCTTTTCTGTCCTCAGCTGATGTCTTATCAACAAGTTCTGTGTCAATGTCAGAGGTTAAAAAGTAGAGAATACTACAGCTGCCACACACAGCAGTAGTTCTAGTGATGGTGGTCAGAGTCATGCTTATAGTCATGTGTTCACGCTGCCCTCCAGAGGTCACATGACATAACTGCACTCCTGTCTGTCGTTAAAGCGTCAGAAGGCAGAGCAGATACAGGACCATAAAACACTCACACAGCACTCAGCTGTTCAGTGTAAACATAAACATTCATAATCATGTGTGTACACTGCCCTCCAGTGGCCACTCTTTAACTGCACCTCTTTCTGCAGTGACAGTAAGTCCTGCTGTGGGGTTGTGGACCCCCTCCTCTGATCAGCGACGGTCGTTCCACGTTGACATGGACGACTTCTTTCGGTCCATCAGTCCTCTCTGGCCAAAGGCTGGAGACACTGAGACAGACAGTTCAGTGTCTCCAGCAGCAGTCAAAGCAGCTGAGATAACAACCACTCACACACCTTTTACACACCAAAGAAAAAGTGTTCACGCGTCATCAGCTTGAGAAGCGTTTCACCTGAAGGGTCGGACCACGAGCTCACCGTGAGTCCAGACCAGGTAGAACCACGTCAGTTCTGCTCCCCCACCGGAATCTGCTCAGTCCTTCCTGATGTGAACGCTGGTAGAAGGAAGTCAGAGATTCACACTGACACACAGACAGGTAGGTAATTGTTCTGTGTACTTTTACTGCACTAATACTTGACATTTGTCTCATGTATGAGCTGTAAAGACTGTATTCACATTCATGAAGGAGTTTCTGCTTTGAATTGAAAGTCTGTGTATCTGCTGTGTGTATTTTCTCCAGCGCAAGTATTAGTACAACTATGTAAAAAATACTCTACAGTACTTAATTCAAAATAATGCTTCACTAAAAGCACAGATGTATTATTAGCTTCATGTATTTAAAGTACCAGTTATAAAAGTGTAGATAACTACATGAAGCTGACAATACTACAGTACTTTTACTGCTGATACTTTAAGCACACAAAACTGAGAATACTGCACTATTTTTACTGCTGATACTTTAACCACACAAAGCTCAGAATACTGCACTATTTTTAATATTGATCCTGATATGGATGATGGTCAGTTAAATGTCACGGTTTTGTCTGAATAAAGGACAGCACAGCGCATTTGTTCCAGGTTGTAATCAGCTCCAGGTACCAGCCTGTAGACCAGCGTAGACCAGCGCAGACCAGGGCTGATTCTGAGCCCTGGTTCATCGTGAGTCTTCCCACATGTCAGATTTAGTTGGCTGCTCGGCCGAGCACTCTTGGCCACCTGTGGTGTATTTTAGCGTACATTCTGGTCTGCAGAGTTTTGCTTGGCTGCTGTGATGATCTGTCACTTCCCGTTCAGCTGTAACCACTTCCTATATGCAGACAGATGATACATAAACCATTGTCTAATACCTCTGAGATCATTTGTCTGAGTTCAACTCTCTGCGAACATCCAGAAACATGAGTGACCTTGGAGCAGGGGGAGTGACCCAGTCCTCAGCGTCCAACCAGACAAACGCCACTGATTTGACTCGCTGCGATCAGGTCGACACCTCAGCCCATGTTTTCTTCATGGTGGTCTACAGCCTGGTGTTTCTGGTGAGTCACCTGAGGAACATCTGAGGACAACACTTCAACTGTCCAGTCAAATCCTGTTGATGTTTTAAATGTGGTTCCTGTCTTCTCCCTGTTCCTCTGTAGGTGGGCTTGTTCCTCAACGGCTTCACCCTGAAGGTTTACTTCTGCAGAACTCAACAGCAGGCGTCCAGCTGTGTGACGTACCTGAAGAACCTGGCAGCCGCCGACTTCCTGATCAGCCTCTGTCTCCCCATCCGGATCATTCACTACGCCAGCACCTCCGTCCCCGTCCACCGGGCCTACTGCAACTTTGGTGCCGCCGCCTTCTATCTGAACATGTACGCCAGCATCCTATTCATGGGCTACATCGCAGCTAACAGGTAGGACTGGGCTGGACAGCATTGAGGGAGGACAGAGAAGCTTTCTGGAAAATATTCTAAATTGTTTTCTTGCAGAGAGTTTAACATCAGATCAATGCTGCTTTCATGAACAAGGACTAGAGACGGGGAGGCAGTCTCTTACTAGCAGCTGTAAAGCTCACTAATACTAACGTGTGAATTAAAGGCAGTAAGTGGGACAGGGTTTCAGTAAAAAAGTCGGATGTTGGGTGTTTGGTGGTCACCTTTCAAAAAAAAACAAACAAATGTTGCAGCAAAGAAAACCAAATGTGGTTAGATGACTGCAACATCAGTCAGGGCTTGTTGAGGTCAGGATACCTCACCAGCACCGGCCTCATTTACTGGAAAGACAACTTTGTTTTTCACTCAGCGCTGCTGCCCAGTTGTTGGTGGGTTGACTGCTTCATTTTTAATTTAATGCAGAGATGCAAAATGAGAGGTTTAAACACACACACACTGTGTTAGCGCTGGCCAATGTGGAACTCATAAACCAGTGACAGTCATTTTCAGGCATTGCATGTTAACTTACTGATCGAGTCTCATCAAACTAGTTGCTGGTTCTTCATCAAGTTTCAACAGCTTGATGTCAGCAGTGAATCGTGAGGATGTGACTGTTGCAGAGTCTCCTTCGCTAGTTGCTCAATTATGAGCTTTACTGTCACATAGTCTATCTTCCTATTTCAGTCGAACGTGTTACCGAGACCACAAGAGTTCATATAAAGAGAGATCACTGGGTCTGATGGGTTGGAGGGGTATATAATCAATCCTGTGATTGATTGGTAAGGTCACACATACATAAAAAAAACATCTGATTCAAGATCTGATTCCAAAGGGGTGCCGGCAGTCAAACCCGACACAGCAGAGACCCAAAGATGTTCAGACCTGATCCAAGATGTGGTTGAGCCAAGTTATGAGATTGACAAGAACTGCAGCTACACAGCCGGACTGTGTTCTGACCCGATTAGACTGAATTTAGTTTGATCTCAGCCCAAAGTAGGTCCTGCATGGGGTCTCATATACGAACTGACCCTCTATTGAGAAGCAGATCCCTACTTCCCCCTCAAACCAGGCGTCATGATGCATATGTACAACCTCATTACTTGACTTCGTGGCTATCAGCACGAACATCTTTTTCATGTCTATTTTTGTCCTTGGTTGTTGAGCAGAAGCGATCTCATGAGTACTTGAACATCAGCCAGTCCGTGTGCTTGATCCCATGTCGAAAAGTCTGGACCTTAGAGGAACAGCAGGTGACTGCTGACCACAAACACATGTTGATTCTATCAGTGAGACATTGGTGGTCCTGTATTACGTCCATATTTGGATGAGTCCCAACCTTTACCGACCGTGCAGGAGGTGGTTTGGAGGTCCGGTTGGTCTCCAGCTTTATCTGTGCAATGTAATTGTAGAAGCAAAGACTTTTAAAGATGTGGGTGTTGGATGTTAATTGTTCAGTGTCAGTGGTCTGGCCTTCACTCACTGACACCCGCCTCTCCTCCCTCCAGGTATCTGAAGATCGTCCATCCTTTGGGAACTCACATCCTGCAAACGGTGCGAGCCGCCCAAATCATTTCCATGGTAACCTGGGTTTTCCTCTTGACCATGACGAGCATATACATCATCTTGTCGGTCCTCACCCTGGAAGCTTTACCCTCCATCCCCAACACCATCAGCTGTGACGTCCTGCACAGCAAACAGCTCAGCCTGCTCTACAAAATCATCCACGCCACCTCCGCCGCCATCTTCCTGCTCGTCCTCGTCTCCCTGGTCTTCTTCTACTACAGCACCTCCCGCAGGTTGTCGTTGGCGCAGCAGAGGCAGCCGGCGTCCTCCAGCTCCAAGAAGCTCGCCAAGTCCCGCAGGAACATGTTGGTGCTGGTCAGCGTCTTCTGCGTTTGCTTCGTCCCTTACCACCTGGTTCGCCTTCCCTATGCGTTCCTGAGGAGCTGGTGCTCGTGGAGCCGGGCTTTCTACTACCTGAAGGAGCTGACCATCATGGTGTCAGTTCTCAACGTCTGCCTGGACCCTCTGATCTATTTCATCTTCTGCAAAGCCTTCCGGACTCAGCTGAGCCTGAAGAGGGCGTTCAGCACCACACGGGTCGCGACGCAAGGAGAAAACAGTGAGATGAGGAGCAGCGACGGGCAGATGAACGCTTCCAAGATCAACAGAGAGACGATCATCAGCATGATGACAAAACCCACCACGGTGCTGTAGCCTAAAGCCAACAGACACCACCATACGTGACTTGTGTTGTTCAACAACAACAGACAGACCACAGCTCTCTAACAGAAGGCTGCAGGCTTCCAACAGACTCTGCACTTTGGTGACCCCATGTGGCAGCAGCAGATCCTGTTTAAGACTGAAAAGCCTCACTGCACAGATATCATGTGACGTGACATCAGCTCAGTAAAGCTGTGGTTCTCATACTCCGGATGTACGTTGTTAAAAAGGCCACTGATGATCTCTGCAGAAGAAAAGGAAATTTAGAAATGTCACACTGTGACGGCTGAGGAACCTCCTGTTCATCAGTCGTACTTCTGATGTCATAGTTATAATTGTGGGGCAGCAGGCTGAGGACGGCGGACGCCAACAGACTCAACAAACTGATCAAGGCCAGTGACGTTGTGGGGATGGAGTGTGACTCAGAGAGGAGGACGCTGAGTGAGCTACGGACTATTATGGACAACGTCTTACACCCACTTCATGATGTGCTGGCCAGGCACAGGAGTACGTCCAGCGAGGGACTCGTCCCACCAAAACTCAGGACTGAATGCTACAGGAAGTCATTCCTGCCTGTGGCCATCGACCTGTACACCTCCTCCTCTGAATGGCCCCTGGACTTTTCACTTATGTTGTTACATATTTGACCAATTGAACTTTGCTCATCCGTTTATATATATATATATATATATATATATATATATATATATATATATATATACACACACACACACACATACACAAACGGATGTGCAAAGTTCTGTATACTGTTTATTTTTTTCTCAGTATACACACACACACACACACACACACACACACACACACACACACACACACACACACACACACACACATATATTCTGTTCTATATTTTGTGGTACATTTTGTGTTTTATATACATATTCTCAATATAAATATTTTCATATTTGCTTTATATATATATAGTTCTCTCTCTTTTCTAATTTTATTTTATTCTAATTCTATCCTGTAAGGAGCACTGCAACAAAAACAACTTTCCCTCGGGGATAAATAATCTTCTGATTCTGATTTATATGACCTCTGTTAACGACGCCAAGTCCACTGCTGAACCCAGACCAGCTGAGGCTGAACACAGAGGACGTGTGCAGGCAGTTATTTGTGTCTAATGTGTCGTTAGGTGATGAGCACCTGCAGATGTCCTGGATAAGAACATTAGTAGGTCCATTATTGATGTGTGTAAGATACATGTCATTAAAGTATTCGGAGTACTGGCTCTCTGCTCATTATCACTGCTGTTGTTATTTTGCGAGTAGCATTAAAGAATAATGATATTATGAATGTGGGGAAATCCTCTCATCACGCTGAACACTGCTGCAGCTTGTCATGTCAACAATGGGGACGTTTGATTTGGACGTGACTGTTGTCCAAACTCAGTTCACTGAAAACAGAAATAAATGCCAGTGTTGTTACAGACCCAGATGTGCAGTTTAACCTTTATCTTTCTGGATTTTTCTTCACCACAGCCCAACCAAGGGAAGTCCTGCTGAGTGCTGCTGCTGTACAGAGACCAGTCTGACATTTTACCCCATTTCCAGCTTGTTTTAACATGTTAGCATCTTTAACAGTGTGTGGTTTCTAACAATGCTCACTACAAAAACAAGCTAAATACATAAATACAAACAGACATGAATAAGTTTAGTGAAGCTCAGACGGCAGGAAGTGATTCATCAGCATGTTAGTCTGTTCATACAGACGTTACCTCTCAGCTTTCCTCATGTTGAGTCATTTCTACACATTTTGACTTGTTTTTGCATTTCAAAGAAACCTCAGACCGGAGTTTGTTTTCTTGTGCTTCAATGGAAAAAGTGTTTTGGAGGCAAAATGCAAATTTTCTGCTCATTTCTGGAAGAAAACGTGTTTGTATTTCTGCCTGATTACACCTCAGACAGTCTCTGTGGCTTTAGCTGGTCCATTCATCGTTTAACACGTCAGGAGGCGTTTTAATTTTGACTGTGTGTTGTTTATCTGAACATCTGAGATGAAGCAGAAGTCTGTCTCCCACTTTTAAAAAAGCCAATCAGTCATTTTGAAACCGAATTACTGGAAAGCCCTTTAACAGCTACCTGCGTGTGTGTGCGTGTGTGCGTGTGTGTGTGTGTGTGTGCGTGTGTGTGTGTGTGTGCGTGTGTGTGTGTGTGTGCGTGCTTCAGGGAGGCGTGGCCTGTGGTCACACTGACGACAGCAGCATGCAGCTTCCGCAGCCCCGAGCACATGAGCTGCACCAGCACACCGAATCAAAGCTCCTGAAGACCGGATGAGACCCTGCAGGCCCGGACGGTTCTCAGGGACTCAACACGTGGTCTGAGGACCTGTGAGAGGACTGCACAAGTCCCCAGAGAGGGCGACACAGCAGGTAAGGCTTCATTCAGATTAAGTTTGGACTTTCACTGACTGATGATCATCATAAACCAAAGATATGAAGCCGGTTCCTCTTTCACACTGATCATGGCGTTCACTGAACTCAGACGTAGTTTGATGAAAAACAAACACCGATCAAAGATCGATTGATCGACTTTTTATCAAAGATCCAGATGTTTTCGATCTTCTGTCCTGATGAGTCGAACTTTCAGCCTCTCATGCTGATTGAAGCTGTCGGCATCTTCAGGTTGTCTGAGGGAAAATGAAAAGGCCTGGAGCCACTCAGCTCACAGCAGCGTTAGAGTGATCAATATATTATAATTAGTGCTGTCAATCGATTAAAATATTTAATCGCGATTAATCTCATGAATGTCATAGTTAACTTGTGATTAATCGCAAATTAATCACACATTTTTATCTATTCCAAATTGCCCATTAATTATCAATTTAATACTCTTATCAACATGGAAAAGTGGATCGGCAAATGATTTTCATTGAAAATGTGTAGTGTTTTATTTCATACTAACAACCCGTTAATAACGTTAGATTTTTGACAGCACTAATTATAATCAATGACAACTATGACCACGACAAAAACAAGACTGAGACTGAATAAACAGAAACCTTTGAATCATGTTTTCCGTCAACGATTAAAAATGAAATGATAAAGTGAACAGTAAAGTGGACGGCTGTGGCTCAGGAGATAAAGCGGTCGTCCACTGATCAGGAGGTCGGTGGTTCGATTTCTGGCCTTGGCAGTCCACATGATACTGAACCCCCCCCCCCCCCAAAAAACAAAAGCTGCTCCAATGCTGCGCCATCAGTGCGTGAGTTCAAATGTACATTGCTTTAGATAAAAGCGTCTGAAAAATGATTGATTGTGATTGTGAACGATGAAGAAATTAACTAATTACTGTTTTAAAGCACGTTATTAGCTCGTGATTGCTCCGTTTCCTCCACCAGCCAATAACATCTCTTGTTCAGGCAGCACGCCGACCTTCATGGAAAGTTAAGCTAACGTGATTTCATCGACTGACGTTAACGTTACCTCCAGTCAGCTGAGTCAGTTTGACAGTCAAACATCCCGCAGCTGCACTAATGCTAATGCTAATGCTAATGCTAATGCTAATGCTAGGTGTTCAGGAAGAACAGCTATAATGAGAGCTTTAATGAGGGATTTACTGACCAGTGAAGACACCTGTAACCATGGTAACCGTACACAACAAAGATTGGACAACTGTAGCATCCAACGCTAAGAGGATGCCAAGAATTAAAGATGGACGACAAAAACGAGACGTTTCACTGACGGAAACTGGATGTAAAATGAAAATGACCACATTCAACTCAAAGTCATTTTCATCCAGAGACTCTGAAACTAAAACTGACTCAGGCGGTAAATTACGAAACTTCAAAGTAAATTTCTGATGTTTCACTTTGTGAACTGTCACCTGATTATGCAGCAAGGCATTGTGGGTTTGTTGGCTCTTTGGTGAATCTTTGTCAATCCACGTCGCAGAAGTTTAGATGTCAGGGCTCGTTGACCTTTGACCTTCACCTGACTCATTTTGACAGAAAGCTGAAGTCCTGATGTCACTTCCTGTGGAGCTGCTGTTCCACCAGCTTCTGTGACTCAGTACAAGATGTTTTTATTGTTATTATATTTTATTGAAACGTGAAACTGAATATTTATGAGGAGCTTTTAAAGATTTACATTTTCAGTAGGAACCGATGAGCCGCGCCTTCGTGTCATTCGACCTCAGATGAAGCTTCCTCCCCGTCGCTCGGCGTACGTGACGAACTAAACGTAGCATTCGGTACACGACAAGTTAAAAGCAGCCGTCTGAATCTCGTTCAGTCAGACCTCGAATACCAAACTTCGTCTCATCATGTCTTACAGAAATAAGATCATGTCCACCGCATGGACGACGCGTGGTGAGTGTTGGTCTTTTGTGTGATTCGTTATCTAAAGAGACCAGAGACAAGAGGACAAAAGACACAGGGGACACAATAATCTACACAGACCAGAGACAAGGGGACAACAGACACAGGGGACACAATAATCTAAAGAGACCAAAGACAAGAGGACAACAGACGCATGAAGCCAAGCAGCCAGAGCAGCCAATGATGCTCAATGATGAGCAGAAGGGCCTCCTTCTTTTCTTCCATGTGAAGACTGAACCAATCACAGCCGACCGGGCAGATGACTGACGCTTCAAACAGCCAATGAAATCCTGAATCCTGTGATCGTTTCAGCTGCAGCCTCAGATCAAAGATTTCACTGTTAACAGGATTTTAATCAGTCTGAAGAGATAAATACAGGAAACGGCCTCGATGCAAAGACACACCGCCAGAATAGAAACACCTTCAAAATTAGATTTCATGAGCATAAATAAAGGTATGCATAAATATACAGTGAAGACCCTTTTTAGAGGACGCCTTAATAAACCATCAGAGAAAACATGTAAAATATTCAGTTTGTGTGTTTCTGTGATCAGTTTTATTGAACTTGGACTCGTCTCAGGCTTCGTGCTGAGCTCTCACTGTGTTTTCCAGCTAATCGGTCTGAGATAAAGCAGGCGTCAACCTGCAAAGAAATAATACTAATACTAATACTAATACTAATACTAATAAAACCTTCTACTTCAGTGTGTTCAAACTTCTATTGCTCAATGGCAGCAGCACTTCCAGTGATTCTGACTGCTGAGGATAAAACCTGCAGCTTCTCCACATGGTTCAAGAGGAGCTCCAGTTTACTTTGGTCTGACTTTCAGGTGTTTTAGGCTCATTTTAATGCACTGAGAAGTTTTCCTTTGAATACGTCAACATTTTCTCGATTAACTCACATACTGCAGGACTCCTGTGTGTAGCAGCTGTTTCACCTGTTTTGACCTGTTTTTACCTGTTCGCTGTGTGAGTCATCCTGCATGTGCAGAGCTTGAACAGCAGCTCTTTGTCTCGTGGTGAAATGAGGGAAAGTTTCTTGATTTGCGACTTCCTGCTGCAGACACATTTGAATGTGACCACAGAGTTTGTTTTGCATCCTGTTCAGCAGCTCAGCTCACACACGTCTGTCACCTCCTGCTCTGTCAGAGGGCTGCAGGAGCTGCTGGACGTCCAGCCAGTTAAATCCAACACACTCAGTCCTCCACATGTTCACAGCCAGAAACAGGAAGGCAGCTCAATGTTTGACAGTTTTTCCACTGTTAATCTTAAACTGCTTAATTACTCACAGTTCCTTTAAATTCAAGGTCACACAGTCTCACACTAGTATTATTGATTATTGAAACATCCTCACATGTCAGTGATTCAGAGTTCAGCAGTGAGAAGCTGTCTGAGTATGATTTGATTGGCTGTGTCCCGGAAACATCAGCGAACAGCTGTCATCTCATTGGTGCACAGACATTTGTGACATCACCTTTTTCACCTTTTTCCACTTTAAAGAAGAGCTCAGACACTGACAAAGAGTCTGCCATGTTTGTACAGAAGCCCAGAGCGGACAAACCAAACACTGACACTGGAGGTCAGTGTTTGGGTGGCTGCAGGTTCTTCAAAGGCCTGAAAGGCGAGCGGTGTTTGCAATCTGCAAACTCACCACTAGATGTCACTAAACTGTTCCTTTAAGCAGCTGAATGAGGAAAAGGTTTTCAGGCTCTTCAGAGGGTTTAATGGAGGGTTTCCTTCCCACAGGCCTCTTCCTCTGAGCCACACTGTGACTCTGAACATCAGACGTCCAAACCACGATCCCTGAAGAGTCGGACGTCCTCGAAAGGCTCCACAGTAAGAACAACATCCCACCTGCACCTCTTGAATGTTGTGACACTCTTTAACATGAATGAGAGCAGGCAGGTGCTTTGTGTTTTTCAGCTCCAGGTGAGCTCTGAAGCTTCCTGATGATGCCTCCTTCCAACTCCAGCGCCGGAGGAGCCGAGGAGGGGAAGCAGTGCATCGTCAACGACCAGATGGGACCTTTCACTGTCCTCTACATACTCATCTTCATCATCAGTCTGCCCGGAAACCTGCTGTCAGTGTGGGCCTTCATCCGCAGTCCCAGAGCCAAGGTAGGACTGCTGCTGGGCCAGATCGGACGGCACTGGAGGGTCAGAAGGTGATATGATGGAGCGGTGAGCAGCTCCAAAAAGATCAGGTGAAGCTGAGATTACCTGACGTGGCGATGACGTGAGGGAAAGTATGAGACAGTGAGGTGATATGAGAGCAGATAAGATGATAAAACTTCAAATGAGATGAAAGTATGTCAAATGAGACGATGTGAAGTCAGAGATTTGAGATAAAAGCGAACTGAAAGAGGGATTTTTCCTCGCAGGAGATGAAATAAAATTAGATAACAGTAATAGTAACTCGATTATGATCTGTGATTGTGCAGCAGCAGAGCACCAGCGTCTACCTGGTCAACCTGCTGGTGGCCGACCTCCTGCTGCTGCTCGCTCTGCCCGTGAAGATCCTGAAGGACCTCGGGGTGGCGCCGTGGAGCCTCATGGTGTTTCACTGCCAGGCCAGTGGCGTCACCATCTACATCAGCCTCTACGCATCCATCGCCTTCCTCGCCTTTGTCATCACAGACCGCTACCTGCAGGTAGGGCTGCACAGGTCACCACACTGCAATGCCACCTGCTGTTCATCTCTAGACACTACACTTCCAACTCACAGTTGATACAAATCGGCATCAATTAGCCTTTAATTTAGCAGATTTTCAATGAATTCATTTGAGATTTGTGATCCAACATGACGTCTGATATGTCATATTTCTGGACCTTAAGACCTTAAAACCTAAAGAAGCTAATTTTGCCTGAACACACAGCGAGTGATGGAGGAGGTCGTGGTGGCTGATGGGTATTTTCTCCTGCAGGACTGTCACAGTCTGAGCTCTCTGCGGCTGCAGGAGGTCGGCTTCGCCCGGCTGCTGTCGCTGGTCGTCTGGATGTTGCTGCTGCTCATCATGGTGCCCAACATGGCTCTGCCCATACGGGACATACAGGTACTGTAATACTACTGGCTGGAAAACTGAGCTGAACCGAGTGAGCTGGTGCTTGCAGTGAATCAGCTGCCTTGATGAAAAGCTAACTGTCAGCTGTGGTTTCAGGAGAAGCGATACCTCAGCTGCTCCTCTCTGAAGAATGACATTGGCCTCCACTGGCACGCCCTCACCGTTTTCCTCTGCACAGCTTTGTTTCTCAACGCCTCCGCTGCCGTGCTCCTCTCCAGTGGTCTGGCCCTCAAAAGACTCCTGAGGAGCCGCAAAGACCCCAAACTTTGGGTCAATGCCCGGCGTGCAGCGGGCAACGTGGCGGCCGTGGCGGCGGCCTACGTGCTCAGCTTCGTGCCCTATCACGTGGTCCGGACGCCGTACACGCTGGCCCAGACCAAGGTTATCACAGACTGCCAGACCAAGAAGCAGCTGTTTCTGGGGAAGGAGTCAACGCTGCTGCTCAGCGTGCTGCATCTCTGCTTCGACCCGCTGATCTTCTTCTACCTCTACACACCTTTCAGACAGGCGGTCCGCAGGATGTTCCCCTGCAGCAGAAACCAGACAGTCAGCGACACCCAGGAACCGGCTGCAGAGGAGAGGACGCAGCCTTTAACCTGTGGACATCAGGAGGACGCAGCCTGACCTCAGATCTGCTGTTTGTGAAGCACATTTTCACACATGCAGAAAACTTCAAGGAAGCCTGCTGAGACAGGACGTTTAGCTTAGCTTAGCAGAAAGAACGGAAGTGTATGGAAACTGCTAGCCTAAAATCTGCGTGTGTTATGAGACAACATCTAAATCTAAAGTTATTCATGTTTTCTGATGCTGATCTTTACATCCTTAATGTTTATATAAACTACTGTGTATTTTTAATTATGATTAGTCGTTAATAGTCATAAAAAAAAACTTCTCATTGTTTTCCGGGGGGTGGTGGGGGGGGTGGTGGGGGGGGTGGTGGTGGTGTCACCACACCAGATCATCTGTTTCCACCAAATCCAGCAAGGAAATATGATTCTATGAAGGCTTTTTAGGCTCTTCCTGACACACCCGTCCTCCTTTATCCGGCCTTGGGACCAGTATTTGGGACTGCTTGTGCATCCAGTGGCTGGGGAGCAACGCGGGGCTCAAGGTCTTGGCTCAGGACCACAACAATCAAACATTTTAAAATAAACAGTAAATGGAGTTTAGTGTGCCGTTCAGTGTTTGGTCCAGCAGGTGGCAGCAGAGATCAGTGACTAATTACAACTAATTACAAAAACACGTCCACAGAACTTTATCTTCAGATTGACTTTTGGTGGAAGCAAAGAAGTACAAATAAAAACTTTTAAAACCAATTATGTCGCCATTGCAATGAATAAAGGGTAAAAATGGTAAAATAAGTATCAAAAATAAAGTGTAGAAAGGAAAAACAACAAAGCAGAAAACTCGACCAAACCATGACGACACACAGTAATGTAGAAAAATACATGATAAGAATGATGGAGGTAAATGTGGAAAATACGAGATGCAGATTATCCATATTTTCACAGACTTGTCCTGTTTAGTCGTCCTGTGTGGACAAAGTTTTTCTTTCTGCCATAAATGTCTCGTGAATCAGCGTTAACTGAGGCTCTTCTGGGCTTCAGACTCACAGCAGGAACTTCTTACAGGAAGTTCTTTTGTAGTTAAAACAGGAAAAGTTTCTTGTTAAAATTAAATAATTTTGTCCGTATTAATAATGAAAAAACATATTGTACCATGAAAAATGTGCCGTTATGACCACCTGGTGGCGTGCTGTTGGGCTAACCTCTGCATCCGTGCTGTGGACACGCTGAGACGAAACATGACGATGGACGTCGATTCGGTCCAAACGCAGCAGTCGCCTGCAGACTCTGACCTGATCGTCTGATAGCGAGATTACACAGATGAAATGATCCACAGCAGCTTGTAATAATGCTTAATTATGACCCAATGAGGTCGATCACAAACTGCAGTCTGTTAAAAATAAACTCAGCTCTTATCTGTCAAATCTGCATTTTTAGTCTGAGACGTCGTGCAGAAAAGTTACTGAAGCAGAAAATCAGATAATGTTATTTCAAACTGAACAAACAGAAAATGTGTAATACATTGAGAAACATGACAAAACCTCACAAAATGTCCTGAAAGGAAAACAAAATGTGACGTCCAGCTCAGATCATCATGTCAAAATAAACAGGAGTCAAATTTCTCCTCTGCTTCCAAACAAATTCCCCAAACTAAACAGAAAAACTCATCGTCGTCCAGAGGACAATAAATCACGGAGGCAGGCCAACGTCCTGAGAGTCAGCTGTGATAAATCAGACGTGATCATCGTCGTCAGTCCCAAATCCCTCAAAGAGCAACAACAAGCATCACGGACAGCTCCAGTCTGTCCCCACATGTCCACAGCCTCGATCCAAACCACCTTCTCCACCTAAAAAGCAGCTTGTCTCCACATGTCTCTTTGCTCCTCTGCGGCTGAAGCTTCTCTGGACCTCCATCTGCATCTGCAGTCCTCCAGAAACTCCAGACCGTCCAGCACTCAGCTGCTCCACCAGCTCCCTGGATCCAACCAAATCCTCCGGAACCAGGTTGCACCTCACCCACCACCCTCCTCCCCCCAGCCTCCACTGCTCTGATGCCAACCTCCTGTCTCGTTTCAGTGTTTCTAACCTGGTCCATCATCATTTGAACTAAGATTAGACTGAACATTAAATGTATTATTGTTAGTATCTTTATTCCGAAGTAAATATTCACAATGTATTTCATGACAAACACAGAACACCTCCATGCTCACAGTCTACGTCTGTCTTTGTGACGACCCTCGGACCAGAAGAGGACTCGGACATTCGGGGAGTCCTCCCACCATTTGTGCCATGCTGCTCCCCGACAGAACATTTCAGATATGCAGTGTGGGGGGAAACAGCTGTTTGGAGGTCTGGAAGCATAATCTGTGAAATCATGGGGGCCTGCAGATCATGGAGATCCTGACCCTAACCCAGACCTGGGCCTGCTGGAGTTGCAGATCCATGGAGGTCCGAGAAAAGACAGAAATGATGCAAAGCTGGTTGTCCTGCAGGGATCAGTCCCATATTTACTCCCCTCTGAGTATTTTGCTATCATCCGCCCTCACAGTTGTCAGCCGGCGTTCGGCTTCTCACACTCGGTGCTGCAGCAGCTGCTTCTTTTGGGAAGGTCAGCGAATGAAACATACCTCAGAGTCTTGTTTGTCACTGTGGAGAGGAGCAGATCTTTCAGCTTCAAGGAGAATTTCATCATGTATGTAACAGTAACGTACTAATTTAATAAAAACATGATCTCTTCCTCAACGTTGTCAAGTAGTTCTGCGACTGTTTCATGACTTTAATGATGTGAAGATGACGGCTCGTTGGTGGAAGCGTCCAGCTTCATGTCCATGTCTGTATGTTGTCACCTGCATCAAATGACGTCCAGCTCGTCTCTGCATGGACACGTGGATTTTAATCAGGTCAGAGGAGACAGTTAAACTCAGATCAGTGAGGTCTGAGGCCCCGAACGACAAAGAGGCCAATGAAACACAGGGGTGACAGGATACTTAGCAAAGGAGGGTCTGTGTTTATGCTAAGCTAGGCTAACGTCTTGGTCTTATCTCTGGACCGGACCGTCACAGACGCTCCACCCTTCCTCCATGTTGCACCGCTCAGTCTGTGGATCCTCTCCGCCGCGGTTCCTCCACGTTCTCCTGGCGGGTTCTCGGTGCCGTACTTTTGGCCCCGCTGGCTGAATGCGACCTGGCTTCGGTCTCCCCGGACTCATCCAATAGGAAACATCTGGACTGTGTGTGTGAGTGTGAGACTGTGTGCGCTCGCTGTGTCCTTGGTGTTGCAATAAAACACACAACTCTAAAATTAGACCCTGAAGACTCACACAGTGAGTCAGATGGGTTTTTCTGCCCTGAAACAGAGATAACAGGCGTCCCTCCATCACTGACATCATCTGAGCAACTGGGTGGAGGACAGAAATACTTTGACTTACAGTACAGTACTACAAGATGTAGTACTCTTCATAATGTTGCACCTCTGTTGGTGACACCTGTCCAAATACTTCTATCTGCGTCTGTCTCCTTGTTTTTCCCTGTTTCAACACAATAATGCTCCCTCACACAAAGCCAGCTCCAGGGAGAAGCTGTTTGTCCCAGTTTGGACAAAGAAAACGGTCAGTCGATTCAACAAGCGACCAATAAAAACATCTGTTAATGCTGCGGTGACGCAAACCTCCAGGAATGACGGCTTGTTCGTTGGTAGCAGAGGAGGAAGTGGTGTGATGTTATAGAGCTGCAACGTCCACAAAGAGAGGAGGTCGGCTGGGATTCGCCTCCTGCTGCTCGCTATACTCTTCGCTGCTGCTGCTAGCTGGTTAGCTCAGTTAGCTGTGCGGCTAGGTCCACGTTCAGCAGCCTCCCAGCGAACACGACCAAACCAGGATTGGCCTCTTAGACCAGGAGGCCAGTTTGACGGAAAACAAGTGAGAATATTTCCTCTCTTGATATTTTGCAGGTTTATTTTGTTTATTTATTTGACTGAAAAAGCTAAGAGAGCTTGTGAAACATCTCAAACAAGAAGGACGGGCTGCAGCTAGCTGGTTAGCATGCTAACGTCAGTAGATATCTCTGCAGCACAAAGCATAGAAGTCGTCCTTTAACCTTGGACTGAGCCAGGCTAGCTGTTTCCCCCAGCATGCAGTGTTTGTGCTAAGCTAGGCTAACCACACGCTAACACTCAGACATGAGATCCATACCCGCCTGAACATCTCAGCCTCAGAGAGAAAGAGAATGATTCACCAGAATGTAGAACAA
>NC_092064.1:29196445-29221445 GCF_039877785.1 Chaetodon trifascialis | reverse complement strand
TTACATGACTCCACCTGTGGCTGCAGCAGCTTCACCTGGTTTACAGAAACACGTCACACCTGCAGACCTCCATCACCTCCATCACCTCCATCAGCACCTTCAGCTTCTCCTTCAGTCCTGAAATGAAGCGTTTAAAGAGCCGCTGACGAGAAACCCAAAGAATCTGTTTCTCAGAGACTTTGACTTCAGGTGGAGGCTGGACAGACTCCACCTCCACCTCTGATACCTGTCACTGTCCCTCTCTCTCCTTCTCTACTCTCTCTCTTCCCCCTTCTTATCTCTCCCACTCTGGCGGTTTTGCCCCCCCCCCCCCCCCCCCCGCTCTCTCGCTCTCTCTCTCTCTCTCTCCCTCTCGGCTGGTTTTGGACCTCCCTCTCTCCCTCCCTCCCTCCCTCCCTCCTCCCTCCCGCAGACGTGCCGTCTCTCCGCCTGAAGCTCATCTCCAAACCTCCGGATCGCATCTTCCTCCGGTGGACTGACTTTCCAAACTGTCCCGTTAAACTTGGACTCTTCGGTTCTGAGCTGCTGTCCATCCGGATGCAGAGATTACACGAAGCTCTGAGCGCACAGATGCTGGATGGATTCTCTTTCTTTGGCTTTTGGTGCATAAAACTTGTCCAAGTCGGTCAGTGGACGAACCGGAGGACCGAAGTTTTTGGAAATACTCTGCGGCTCCGTGTGTGTGCGCGCGCGCCAGTGTGTGTGTGTGTGTGTGCGTGTGTGAGAGAGAGAGGAAAGTTGCTGAAAGCTCGGAGTGTTTGATCCGATGCGTCCGGAGCGGCCGGTACAGCAGCAGAACACCGGAGTCAGACGCAGAGAGATCCGCGGGGTCTGCAGGGGCCACCGGCTGCTGGACGTTCATGTCTCCGCTGCGAACAGGCTCCGAGGTACGTCCACGTCCGCGTCTCTCACTTCATTTGGGTCTTTGTGCTCATTCTGAGAGAGCAAAGACAAACACACAGATATGAAATATGAATAGAAAATGAACGAAGAAGAAAATGGATCCTCACACCGACGCTTTTCACAATAAAAGCATCAAACTGATCCTTTTAAATCCTCTTCAGTCTTCATCTTCATCATGTTTGATAAAGATTTTGTTTGAGACATGTAGCTGTATGCGCGTGCACGCTTCCTGTCCAGGTCCATTGAGCCGTGTGATTGTGCGCGTGTACGTGACGTGTTGTACTCGTGTAAATGAGTGTGTGTGTGTGTGTGTGTGTGTGTGTGTGTGTGTGTGTGTGTGTGTGTGTTTTCCATGTTTGAGCGCTTCCTCGGTCTCACACATCATCATCAGACATGCATCATATTCACTGCAGACTCTTCTGATTGTGTTCATAAGGTCGTTAACTGACGATGACCTCTGACCTCTGACCTCTCCTGAGCTCAGAGCCTGTCAGAGTTCAGTGTGTTTCTGTTTGCTGGTCCCAGTCCTGCTCCAGAGGATGAACCTCATTGATGGGACTGAACCTGTGACCCCCCCTTTAGAAACACTCTAAACAAACATGTTGTGGAGGCTGTGATGGGCATTGCATCCAGTAGGGGGCGCCACTATTCTCATAAATCATGTGAAACTGTGGGAGATAACGTGAATCGGAGCCCCCTCATCCTCTCCGTCTCAGCTTTCAGACGTCTTTTAAAAACAAACTGACCACAAAGAAAAATGTGGACTGTCAGCGAGACAAAGAGACGGACGTAAGGAAGCGATTAGGACACAGTCAGATCCGTAATAACCCGCAGTTCTGATTAAATGACTTAATTTGAAAACAAAAACAACTTTTTCTTCTTGTCAGCATGTTCAGACTCAAACCAGCAGCAAATGCTAACTGCTAACAGCTAACAGCTAACAGCTCAGTGTTTGTATCTTCATCCTCTGACCTCCATTAAAACACATCACTGCTGCTCCTTCATCCCCATGAACACACACACACACACACACACACACACACACACACACACACACACACACACACACACACACACTACAGCACCAAATTATTACGCATTAATGAACTATTTTAAACATGAAACTGAATATTTTACATTTACATTTGTTAACGTTGTTAGAAACAATAAAAAAAGAACAAGACAGAGTCATGCTTTTCTTAACGCCTCTTATTCTGAAAGATCAGGCAGGAAATCAGAAGTCATGTTCTTCTTCTGACTGATGAGACCAAACTGTGTTTTTGGCTTCATTTAAAGTTACTGAACAAGTCAAACGTCCGGCCGTTCAGCGACTGTTTCCGTTTACACGGCCAGCAGGATGTCAGTGAAGGCACCATCTGCGCAGACGGACTCGCTGGAGCACATCTGTGTTTTATAGACGCTGCTGAGACGAAGCTGACGACGAGCAGATGATCCATTTTTAGAGCTGTGGCGGTGTGTTCAGGTCCTCCCAAAACATGGGACATTTCTGTTTTGACTAACAGGAGTTTCCTTTAACTTCCACACAAAGCTCAGAGCTGACAGTGAACTGCTTCACGCACACACACACTGAGGGAAAATCTTCTCTCATTGGCTGGTACCCAGACATGCACTGACTAATCACACACCACCTAACTGAGGGGTGTGTGTGTGTGCGTGTGTGTGTGTGTGTGTGAAGGCTGAATCATTGGGGATTGCATCTCTGCATGTCGGCCAATAAGACTCTTCGATTACTGCTAAGAAAAACACTAGTGGAATTATAATTGTGTGTATGAATGTGTGCGTGCATGTGTGTGTGCGTGTGTGTGTGCGTGTGTGTTGGCAGTCCTTCTGAACATCGATCTTACTAATAAAACAGTCAAGAACAAACACACATGTTAGTGTCTAAACTGGGTCAAACTCACTTCTTATTGATGCATCATGTGTGTGTGTGTGTGTGTGTGTGTGTGTGTGTGTGTGTGTGTGTGTGTGTGTGTGTGTGTGTGTGTGTGTGTGCACATCCATGTGTTACTAGTGTTGTAGGGACACATGTGTCCACAGTGCATTGTGGGGACTCGTCTTCCTTATGGGGACAGCTCCTGAGGGACAGGGGACACTGAGCTGAGGCTTCTAGTCTGTCACAGGTGAAATACAGGATGTGCGTTTGTCTGGTTTGTTTGTTTGTTAGTGGGAACAAAACATGAACTTGAAACCAAAGAGCGATCCAGTAAGAATGTCTGGCATTCACAGTGGTTTTAATGGGTTTAATGGAACATCTGAGAATCTTTGGATTGTTGAGATGAATCAGAAGCAGCTGGAAACGTCTGTCATCTCACTGTGAATACAGTTTGAGATGAAGATTAACTCAGAGGAGTGGACTGAAGAAGAGGAGGGAGGGATGAAGGAAGGAGGGATGAAGGAAGGAGTGGTGAAGGAGGACTCAGAGAAAGTTTGTCAGAATAATAAACATGAAGCAGGCTTTTTAAGAGGCTGAAGCCTCCTCATCCTCATGTTGTGTGTTCTTGTTTGTGCCTCTTTTCACCTCCTGTAACATCCTCCCGTCTCTCACTCCTCCCTCCCCCCATCAGAGGCTCTGTGGCGCAACGGATAGCGCGTTGGACTTCTAGCAAACTCCACGAGGAGAGATTCAAAGGTTGTGGGTTCGAGTCCCACCAGAGTCGACCTTTAGAGACAGAGAACAGTTATAGTCAGTGAGCCTGAGGTGTCCATCAGGCTAATGCTAACACTGAATGTCCGTCAGGCTAATGCTAACACTGAACGTCCGTCAGGCTAATGCTAACACTGAACCTTTGTCAGGCTAATGCTAACACTGAACGTCCGTCAGGCTAATGCTAACACTGAATGTCCGTCAGGCTAATGCTAACACTGAGCAGCTTCTCTAAACACAAGGAGCCATTGATTTCACAGGCCGACCGAATCAAACGCACCCCAACCATCTCAAGTATTTGGAGGCATTTCTGATATTGAGCATAATTATGGGATGTGGGAGAATCGTTTCCTCGGTGACCAGCGTTTGTCGTTTATAATAATTAGTCTGACAATTTAGGATAGTCTGAGGTCGGACAGAGGCTCTACTGTGACGTACAGCAGTGTGTGTGTGTGTGTGTGTGTGTGTGTGTGTGTGTGTGTGGTTCAGGCGACAGATGTATACCGCAGTGTTTCCGACCTCAAAGCAACACAGTAAACAACATAAACAACACACACCCACACACATATGGATACATACGGTAAATATGCATGTTGATTACTGGCATGCACACACACACACACACACACCAGAAATTAAAGGGCCGTTCAGTTTATGTGTGCTTTAATGACCACGAAAAATCAGGAAAAATGAGGTTCAGTTTGTGACCCTGATGGGGTGCAGTGGAGAGGACGTTCTAGAACATTGCTGGAGGAGTGTTTTAAAGGTTGTGGGTTCAAGTCCCGGGCTGCACAGTGGCGCAGAAGGTAGAGCGCGTGCCTCACAGCAAGAAAGTCGCTGGTTCGATTCCCAGGTCAGGCCTTTCTGTGTGAATTTTGCATGTTCTTCCCGTGCATGCGTGGCTTCTCTCCGGCTTCCTCCCACAGACCAAAAACATGCTCATTAGGTTAATTGGTGACTGTAAAATTGCCCCTAGGTGTGAGTGTGAGTGTGAACGGTTGTATGTCTGTGCCCGTTGACAGCCGAGATAGGCTTAGAAAATGGATGGATGGGTTCAAGTCCCACCAGAGTTTGACTTCATAGACCTTGTGCGACCTGAAGCATCAAAACGTCGAAGTCTTTACTGTAAACTTGCTCACGAGCTCGTTCTCAGCAGCTCGAGTAGAAACGAAGCTGTAATGTGTTCGTGGTTTAAACCAGGTGTGTGCGGTCAGAGGTACAGTAGGCTCAGGTGTGTGTGTGTGTGTGGTGTGTGTGTGTGTGTGTGTGTGTGTGTGTGTTTGGCACCTCCTGCTGTCTCTCTGTACATTCCCATCATGATTCACTGCCCCCCCCAACGCTCCACCGTCTCTTTATCGTTCCAGTCTTCCCATAAAAGCTTGTTGTCTCTGTCATTTCTTTCCACTAATTTAAGAGACACACACACACACACACACACACGCACACACACACACACACACACACACACACACACACGCACACACACACACATTTTTCTGTAACAGCAGAGTACTTTGCTGTGTGTACTATTAGTCACAAAAATCATAAATACATAGAGGGAATTTCCAAACGCTCGCTCGCACACACACGCACGCACACACACGCACGCACGCACACACACAGTCTCATCTTCGTGGCTCAGATGTCGCCTCGCAGGACTCGACTTCCCATAAAACAGGACAATAGAGCAGAAGACGGTTTCATGTGTGACTGATGATTCAGTTCAGCTGCTGGTCGACTCGTCGTGAAGCGTGTTTCATGTTCGTGTTCCCCTCAGGATGGACAGTGACACCTCTGATGACTCTTCATCTAGCGCCACCATCAGGTCGGAATGGGTCCAGCTGATGACGCTCCCATCAGCCTCAGCTGCACTTTGAGTTTAGTGCTAATGAGCTTATGTTAGCATGCTAGCATTCAGCCCAAGCTGCATCTGCATCCAAACAGACAGAGGTCAGAGGTCACAGTGTTGTCATGTTTCCCTCAGGAGACGTTTCACATCACCGTTTGCACATCATTCTTCTTCTTCTGCTGCATAAGCCTGCTCGTCCTCTGGAGTTTAAACGGACACAAAGCGAAGCGTCACTTTGTTCTGTGAGGAGACGAAGAAAACCGTTGACCTGCGCTCAGCATCAGTGTGTGCGTCATGAAGAACGTCACCTGCAGCGTCTGACTCGTCAGGTATCAGCTGATGGTCATGGTCATCACTTCCTGCCCTCCATCTGCAGTTAGCGCCACAACAAAAGAGCGACGTGACGTCATCAGCAAACAACCTGTTAGCGTTAGCGGCTAGCTGTGTGCACATATTGCTTTCATGTTGTTGTCAGTGTGCAGATGAACCATGTCCTGCAACCACACACACACACACACACACACACACACACACACACACACACACACACACACACACACACACTCACACACACACACACACAGGCTTACTCACAGTGTGTGTGTGGTCAGAGCTGCTGGTATTGAAGCTAACCAACTGTCAGTCCCAGTACCATCAGAGAGAGTGAGTGTGTGCGTGTGTGCGTGCGTGCGTGTGTGTGTGTGTAGCTGCTTGACGCCATGAGCACAATAGAAACAGCAGAGCAGCAGAGTGGAGCTTTTGTGTGTGTGTGTTTGAGAGAGAGAGAAACGCAGTGTACACACACACACGCACGCACACACACACACAGTGAGACCACACAGTGAGACCATGGGAACGTGTCTCTGTCTGTCTCGGTTGGACAGAGGATGAAGTTAGAACGTCTTTGACATCATGTGATGAATGGAAACAGAAGTTCAGGTCGTGTAACGTCTGAAGCAACGTCTGTCGCTTCATCCACAAATGGTTCCTTTAACAGATCAGATGTGTGTGTGTGTGTGTGTGTGTGTGTGTGTGTGTGTGTGTGTGTGTGTGTGTGTGTGTGTGTCTGCTCAGCATTGGAGAAACCAGAGTGTGTGTTCGTTGAAGCGTCCTGCGAGGCGATGCTGAGGGCTGAAAACCACCAGGCAGGCGCTCAGTGAGCTCATATAAACATGAACCCCAATACAAGCAGGGAAATGTAAACACACACACACACACACACACACACACACACACACACATACACACTGTACAGTGTGTGTTAGCTGTGATATTTCTGGACCCTCTGAGGCCTTCAGGCTCGTTAAAGGACGAGTGTGACTAATAACTCTAATTACGTCTTCAGAGCGGCTCGTCAGAGTTTCTAATTACTGTCATCAATCTTTGTTTGGTGCTGACTCACCTGGTGTGTGCGTGAACTCGCACTCTGAACGAGTCTGTGAGAACTTCAGATGTTCTGGACCAGCGTTTGTTCTGCAGCTACATTTCCCCAAAGCCGCTCAACTCCGGGACTCAAACTCACAACCTTTGAAGTCCAACACGCCGTCCGATGTGCCACAGAGAACGGACCTGAAGCTGGTTCCTCTGTGGAGCTCAGAGACCTGAAGCTCGGCTCGAACGGCTCGAGTGGAGAAACCGAAACTGTGTTTGACGCCTCGTTAATTTAATGAAGCTGATGCCTTCAATAACGCACACACACACACACACACACACACACACACACACTGAACCTGCTGCTGGGATGTAACTGAGAGTTTTGGTCCACTGCCATCGTCTGTCACTGAGGTGTGTGTGCGTGTGTGAGTGTGTGTGTGTGTGTGTGTGTGTGTGTGTAATTTGGCCAACCTCTCTAACCATCAACTTCAACGTTCTGTTCGCACAGAGAGTGTAAGTACTGACGGATGCTGAAGACCTGATGTGTGTGTGTGTGTGTGTGTGTGTGTGTGTGTGTGTGTGTGTGTGTGTGTGTAACCTCACTGTAACCTCAGAGTTGGTTAACCACATCGTTGGACCTGATCCACCACTCTCTCTCTCTCTCTCTCTCTCTCTCTCTCTCTCTATGTTCTCTAAGGGTCTCTCTCCCTCGCTCCCCCCCCCTCTCTCTCTCTCTCTATCTATGTTCTCTAAGGGTCTCTCTCCCTCGCTCCCTCCCCCCCCCCCCTCTCTCTCTCTCTCTCTCAATAAGTTTGATTGATTGAAGTAAACTTTGTTTTTTCTGTAATTCAGACTCGTACTTTCACCTTGTCGTTAACGCTGTCTGACCCCCCCCGCTCATTTCAGAGTCGTGAGTTCAACCCACAGTTAAAGTGGGAGTCGAACCCACAACCTATCAATTACGCCGCTTTCGTTCGACGGTCGAGGTCGAACGTGCTCTTCGTCGTGCTGCAGATCCTCTCACGCCTCCACAGTCAGAGCTGCCATGTTGTTCATGTCGAGAGGCGGAGAGACGAGACGAGACGAGACGAGGCGAGACGAGACGAGACGAGGCGAGGCGAGACGGTCTGTGGACGTCTGAGTCCTGAGACCTGCAGCGTCAGGTTCACGTGTCTGAGCCCGAGCGGCCGCTTCAGGACGTTTACTTCCCCTCATCATGTGTTCGGTGAGGACTGTAGATCTGCAGGATCAGACGGAACGTTCCAGGTTTCTGTGTTTGATAACTGAGATCTATCGATCAGCTCCGATCAATCAGATTCACCTGTGGACCCACCTCTCACTGGGCCTCATCGGGTCGTAGATGATTTCCTTTCGGTCGAGTTAAAAAATGTCTAAGTTTATTTTGAAAAGTCTCTTTCCTGATTCGACCCGTCGTGTTTTCACTTTTCTTCCATTTAAATGTGCAGAAGTTTGAAACTAAAGAAAGAAAAACGTCGTCAGGCAGGTGTTTCCTCACAGCGCAGGGATTTCAACCTGCAACCTGCAGACCTGCTCTGCATCTGGCCTGTATTACTGACACCCCCGACCCCCCTGCACCCCCCCACCAACTGCCCCCCCCCACCTGACCCACATCTCTGCAGACAGCTACAGAACCTCGCTTTATGGACAATGGACTAACTGGGTCAGTCTGTTACTGTATCAATGAGTCTGTCCTCCAGGACACACACACACACACACACACACACACACACACACACACACACACACACACACACACACACACACGCACACACAGATGCGCACAGACACACACACACACACGCACACACACACGCGCACACACAGACGCGCACAGACACACACACACACACACACGCACACACACAGACGCGCACACACACACACACACACAGACGCACACAGACACACACACACACACACACACGTGCGCACACACACACACGCACACACACAAACACACACGCGCGCGCAGCAGTTAGAAGAGACCACATTCTTGTGTCCCAGCCAAACATTACACATGTCCTCATTCTTTTCTTTGGACCTCCTCTTCTTCTCTTGAACAAAGACGTGTGTGAAGGTTTCTCCTCTTCGTCTCTTCGTGTCACCACTGAGCTTTTATGACTCTGAAGAAGAAGAAGAAGAAGAGCGCAGACGCAGAAAGGCATGCTGGGAGGTGTGGAGTTGAAGCTAACCAATGGTTTCTCACCTTTTCTTTCTCCAGGTTTCTACTTCCTGTGACATCATCACACCATGCCTGAGGGGTCACGGCGTGGCAGCCAGAGATCGCCTAGCAACACAGGTAAGGGGCGGGGCTTGTGGAGTTAAAAAGACAACCGGGATGTGTTTTTAACTGTCTCTGGATGAACGTTCAGTCCATCAACGCTCACGTTTCGCCTCCATGTTTTTATGTCGAGGTCGTTTATTGTTTTTATCGTTTCAAACTCTGAAAAATGTCTTTTTAAGTTAAAAAAATGAAATTACCCAGCAGCAGCAGCATGTCACGTTTCCTCAGTGCCATTGGCTGTACGAGTCATCTGAACAATCAGCTGCTATTGGCTCAATCTTTACTTCCTGCAGACGTGACATGGAAGAACCTAATTGGTTGAGTGAGGTGTCAATCAAAAAGTCATAAGACTGCAGCGGCCATTTTGAACCTACACCTGCTGCACGTGCTCAGTGGAGGTCAGCGCGTCTGTAATTTGAGACGATAAAACATGTTTGTGTGGATGATCGTCGTGTTGTGGACTGAACGTTTCACTGGATCTGGATCTGGATCTGGATCTTGATCTGGATCTGGATCTGGATCTGGATCTGGATCTGGATCTGGATCTGGATCGTGTGGACCTTCGTCAGCGTCCGCACACGTTTGTGTTGTTGATTGTTGGATTACGATGAGACTTCTCTGGTGAGTCCTCCGTTTGTAGTTGTTTGTTTGTTGTTAGCGTTCATTGTTCCTGCTGTTGTGATCACATCTGGAAAAGGTTTGCATCGATGGAAAGACAAGAATCTGACATGAGGACAAACTCCAGCGCAGCAGACCGACTGCTGCTTTTATTGTGAAGGGCTTTGGTTCAGACCCTTCAGATCCAAACCTGCTGCAGGCTGCAGAGGAGGCTGAGCGACCTCCTTCATCATCAGTCTGAGGGTCAGCTGATTCAGCTAGCATGAACAGAGATGCTAACCGAACAGGTAGACTCACCTGAACACCGAGCTGGAAGGTGAAGCCACCAGAGGCAGGTCAAAGGCTGTGGGTTCGAGTCCCATCAGAGTGGATCTCTGTGAGCAGAAACAGGCTTGATTCAGCCGTTCACGCGTGAACTGCTGCTTCCTCCTGCAGCCTGAAAGTCACTTCAACCAAATTCACTTCAGAGCTCAGCTCAGCTTTCTCTGAGCTGTGACTTCCTGTCACCAACCCAGAGAGGCCCAGCAGGACACACACACACACACACACACACACACACACACACACAGGCGCAGTAATGATGTGTAATTACACACAGCCACCATGCTGTTATATTGGCTTCCATAGTTAGCATTCACACACACAAATATACACAATCTGTGCACAGAACACGTTGCATTCATGCAACACTGGCATGCAGACACACACACACACACACACACACACACACACACACACACACACACACACACACACACACACCAATATACTCTGTGTGCAGGAAGTTGTATGGTTTGTGGTGATAAAGTGCAGCACTAAACAATGTTTCTGTCGTGATACACACACACACACACACACACACACACACACACACACACACACACACACACACACACACACACACACACACACACAATAAAATGCCACAGCAGATCTCTTGATTATAACCATAGAAAAGAACGAAGCAGAAAATAGAGAGAACGCCCAAGATAAGGCTGCAGAAAAAGATGAAGGATAGAATAGAAACTGAGGAAGAGGAAGAGGAGGAGAAGAGGGAGGAGGAGGAGGAGGAGGAGGAGGAGGTTGTTTCACGTCTGATGAGGAGAAAAGGAGGACTGCAGCAGGACAGAGGAGAAGGAGAAAAGAGTGAAAAAAGGAGGAGGAGGAGAAAACACCTATTTTTAGCTCCAGATGTGTTCTTGTCTGTGATTGGCTGCTTTCCGAAGCCTTTTCCTGTTGTGATTACCACGATAACAAACAGCCTGACCTTCATCAGGTTAATGAAGAGACCAGCAGACTCCCAGTTTAAAACACCGACTTCTGTTTCCTGTTTAACGCGAAGCGTCGGAGTGAGAGCTGACAGAGACGGACAATCAGCTGATTGTTCGAGGGAGTTCACGTCGAGCTGGAGGAACGAAAGTAAACACAAGGAAGCCGCGCTGACGTCGTGTGTGTGTGTGTGTGTGTGTGTGTGTGTGTGTGTGTGTGTGTGTGTGTTTGGCACAGTGCTGGGAAGGGTCAAAGTTCATGTGGGCTGGTCGTAACATCAGTTGTCTGTCTTGATGATGATGTGAGACTCACTTCCTGTCTCTGTCTCAGTCAATTTGTCACATTATCTGTGCTGTTCTCACACACACACACACACACACACACACGCACGCACGCACACACACGCACACATTTTTCTTCTTAAGTGAAATAACGTTGGACAGAGCTGATTGGTCGATTTGAACGCTTTGCTGTAGCTCAGACGTTCTCGTTCTCCTCTTGATGAACTCTGAAGGTCTGCTCGTGTAGCGCCATCGTCAGGTCAGCATGTGTCCTACACCAAATACCTGCACAGCTAACCACATTCCCATCAGCCTCAGCTGGACTTTGCTGCTAATTAGCTAATGTTAGCATGCTATCGTGATAATCTGACATTTTAAACAGTACACCTGCTAACTGTCAGCATGTTAGCATCGTCACTGTAAGAATGTTAGCATTTAGCTTAATGCACTTCTTCACAGAGCTGCTAGAAGGTAACGTGAGTATTGAAAATATTTAGCTAACAGCCGAGCTGTCAAAGCCAGGCTGCCCCGGGCCCCCAGGACTCCAGAGGCCCCCAAAGCTCCAGAGGCCCCCAAAGCTCCAGAGGCCCCCAAAGCTCCAGGGTCACTGCAGCACTTTGGTTTATGATGCAGCCGCCTTCTTTTGGACACTGTTGGCTGGAGACATGGCTGCGGTCCCTGGTCTGTTGTCCTTGATACCTTCATCAGAACCACATCAGTGAACAGATGACAGTCGCTGTGGAAAGTCTTCAGCATCAGATGTTCAGAGTCTGTGCAGCCAAAGCGAAGCAGACCCGAATCACAGTGTTTGTTTCCTGCTTCAGTCTGTCACTCACCTCAGAAACCAAACCCTCTGTTCCTGCTCTCGTCAAACAGCCTCTTCCTGTGTTCGTTTCTGATGCGGTCAGCTGATCGAAATCAAGCTCCTCTTCATCGTCCTCTGGCTCGTCGAGGTTTCTGGATGTGTTTTCCTGCAGGCTGCGGGGTGGGCCGGCGGATATTTATTGTTCTGTATCACAAACAGCTGAAATCGGCGTTGAACGCTGCAGCACAGTTTAATTGACTTCGGCTGCTCTCAGACAGATTTCAGCTGCTGTGAAGCTGAACGGGAATCAAACCCGTCAGGTTGTCTCTCCGCTTGACGAGCCCTTAAATCAAACCGTTTGAAACACCAGCTTAGAGATCAGAGCGTGTTCGTGTGCTCACCTGCAGGCGTGTTGCTGCTCGGTGATTTATCGGTTCGTGCTGAAGCTCCAGCACGTTGCGTCACCGTCGAACACATAATGACAGCGAGGAGCTGCTCTCTCATCACTGTAATCACACACTGGAATCCACTCCACCTTATAGTTTCACAGCATGTCGTTAAAGGGGAATTCCACCTTAAAGATGCATTCACAGCTCACGTACTTCAGGGAAAATTGTGTTCTTCAGGAACAAAAGTCAGATCCAGATTTAGCAGGTTTGGCACTTTATAATGAGACTTTGAAGTTTTGTCTCATTACAACTTTTTGTCTTTATGGTTTGTGTTTAATAGATCAAAAGATAAATATTGATGGATTGAGATAAATTGATGAAATCGAATTGTAGACGTGTGTGATGACTGCAGCCTTTAAAGCCTTGAACAGCATCGTTATAGAAATACACTGTGAGTGTATTATATGAACCTTAGTCTCTGTGTTTGTTGTAGTTTTAAATGATTTTATGGTGTTCTCCTGATCAGGGACGGTGGAGATGAATCAAAGACCCAAACGACCGACTGAACCTTTAAAATCCTCCAGTTTCATTTAGCGCTCGTCATCATTCGATCAGTGTCCTGGTCTGAGCGTCCACAGCTGGCTGTCGGCGTGGATTGTTTTTAGGGTGGATGTCAGAGTCGCAGTCCCTCTAAGTCTTATGTAACAGAGTTCCTCCTGATGTGGAGTTAAAGGTTCACGTTCCTGTCAGACTTTACGACACGCCAACATGAAGATGAGCGGCCGGCGTCGTGTTTGAAGACGATCCACGTGACAGAAGAAGAACATCCAGGCTCAGAGACGGGAGGACAGACGAAGGACAGACCGGGGACAGACGGGGGACTGACGGAGGACAGACAGTTCCTCAAGGAGCTGTCTGAGGTCCTCTGACATGGTGATTAGGCTGAAACTGACCGGTCAGACATTTGAACAAACTCTTCATTTACCCAGAATGCTCGGCGGGTTAGCAGTGGTCTCGGGTTGTAAAACGGGGTCTGTGTCGGGGGGCTGTCCTGTTCCAGGTTCAGATATGAAATACGATCCAGGTTTCCAGTTTGAGTTCCAGATGTGTGAACTGGAAGATTCATCAAACTCCAGAACACAGAAGTTTAAAACCTCTGAGACGATTTCACAACTCAGGAAATCACAGGGACCGTTCTCCTGCCTCCGCTCGAGCCAACTGTGAGCTATGCAGTACTAATACTGCGCTCATTTATCAGGAATGTGTACTTTGTTGGATCGGCCGACGCAGCACGTTGGCGAGCTGCAGCTTCAGTCCCAGTTTCTATAGAACGACACGTCTTTGAGTTCTTCTTGTCGCCGTGTTCGTAGATTTCTCAGGCCTGCTGGTGTGAATGTGCACAGCTGGTCCTGATCAGTCGGGTCGCTTCGTTTGGGTTCAGGTTTCATGGTTTTTGGTGATTCTGCAGGAAAACTTCCAAACTTCTGGATGTTTCTGCGATCAACAAGTCTTTTAAAGGTTAGCAGAGAAATTCAGAGTGTTGGGAGGTCTGAGTTAAGGTCTGTCAGGGGGTTAGGGTCAGGTTAGGGTCAGGTTAGGGTCAGGTTAGGGTCAGGTTAGGGTCAGGTTAGGGTTAGGGTCCGGGGGTCTGCAGTCCACCATCAGAGATAACATGTTCATGGTCTTGGACAGCAGATGGATGTAAGCAACAGTTACTGATCGGTTGCGTTCAACCGATCAATGAATTCAGATTAGTTTCTAGACTGATTAACACTGATTAACATTGATTAACGTAGATTAACAGCAGAGTTGCACTGCTGAGGATGAAGTCTTGCTGGTTTGAGTCTTGGAGCAGAGTCAGACCTGATAAGTGGGAGAGAAGGGGGAGGAAGGGAGGGAGGAGGAGTGATCTCAGCAGGGATGAGGAGCGAGGCCGCTGAGCCTCCTCAGACCTGCGCCTCCTCCTCAACAGGTCTGACCTGGAAGCTCCTCGTGTGTCACATTCAGGTTCATCTCTGATCCACAAAGAAAATCAAATCAGCTCAATGAACCAGAAATTCTGCTGCATCATGTACTGAAGAGAGAGTTCATTAGAGACACAGGATGTGTGGAGGAAGCCAGCGAGACACACACACACACACACACACACACACACACACACACACACACACACACACACACACACACACACACACACACCCTGACTGACTCACCCTTTTGCTCTACTGAACTGAGAGCTGAAGCACGTGTGAATGCCATCACTAAATAAGGCTGCAACTGCTGCTGCTCGTGTGTGTGTGTGTGTGCGTGTGTGTGTGTGTGTGCGTGTTGACTGTTGTCTGGATGGAGGTATATCTGCAGCTCAGCTCTGTGTGAGTTTTTTTTTTCATGTCAAAAATACAAAAAAGTTAATAAAATCTTGTAAATGGAGGTTCAGCGCTCTGATTGGACGATGTGGTGTCAATCATTTCCGCATCATCTGGAAACAATGATGGCGCTGCTCATGGTCTGAAAACACCTCATAAAGGTGTCTGCTAACGGGCAAATGTTAGCTTGTTAACACACACACACACACACACACACACACACACACACACACACACACACACACACACACTCACGGTGACAACAGGTTCAAACATTCGAGGGCTGCCCGGTTCCATCCGTCAGCGGCGTCCACTGAGACCCGACACGTCTTTACAACACGATGCTTTTCCAAATCCAACATGGCCTCCTCGTGTGGAGCGAAGAACAGCAACCACACGTCTGCAGCTCCACGCCAACGCCGCCGCTGGCAGGCGCTGACGGCGTGACGCCGAAGAATCTGCTCAGAGGGAAAGAATGAGGCTCTCATGGCTGCATGGAGGAAAATGTTCATGCTGTTCATTAACGCTCATTAACTCCTGCCGCCGGGACGTCTCGACGTCAAACGCTAATGAACGGACGTCAGACAGGTGGAGGCTGGAGAGGATGTGGTTACATGAAGAAATGACGGAGGGAAACGACACCACTGAGTCTCTAAATACGAGTGAATGTGTTTGATCTGACGGGAGGCTTTTCAACCCAGGAGACTCGTCCCTTCAAGAGTGTCTTTAATCCCGATGAAGATGAACTTCAAGACACTTCCACTCACTCTCTGTCAGCCAATCACAAAGCTGCTTACAAGACGTCTTTGTTTCCTCGTCCACGCCTAAATCATCTCTTTGGCGTCCAGTCTAAACCCGTCTGTGGCATCATTAGACGCTCGTGGCGACACACGGGACATGTTTGATAACCTGGCATAAAAACACAGTTTCCCCCCGCTTCCAGTCATTATGCTAAGCTAAGATAGGCTAGGCTAAGCTAAGCTAACGCATCCTGACAACACAGCTCGGAAAGACAAAGCTTGATGAGCGCAGAGACAGTCTGTCTCCACAGAGGACGACGCTCAAAAAGACGTGAATGAGGTCAAAGCTGGATGATTTCAAACAGGAAGTGCGTTTTTTGTGTTTCAGATAGTTTTAAAGACAAAACTCTGACAGGTGAGATGCTTCAGGAGCTGGATGAGGATGAATGAGGGTGATGAGGATGAATGAGGATGATGAGGGTGATGAGGGTGATGAGGGTGATGAGGATGATGAGGATGAACGCTCACATTGGAGGACGTGTTGCTCGTTTCACATCCAGACTCATCAAATTTGTGCAAAGGAGGAAGAAGTGTGTGTCGCTCAGCAGCGATCAGACGCTCCGCTCTGCTGCACACACACTTCCTGTTTACTCAGAGGAAGACAGCTGCAGGTTTGCGCCACTTTAATTCCGTCTGATGATCAGAAGGTCGTGTGACGGACTGGACGCATGTTTTCTGCTCGCCGCTTCCTGTTTGGGCCCAAATCCAGCTGAAGCTGCCCGGAGGACACTTTGATTGGCAGGTGGGTCGATCCATCGAGCTGCTTCCAGGTTTTCAAAGGAGAGTTTGTTCTAATGAGGCAGCACACACACACACACACACACACACACACACACACACACACACACACACACACACACACACACACAGCTTGTGTTCACCGTCTGTTTGGCAGGTTTTGGGAAACAGTTTTAACAGTGCAGGTGTCTGGATGTGTGTGTGTGTGTGTGTGTGTGTGTGTGTGTGTGTGTGTGTGTGTGTGCGTGTGTGTGTGCGTGTGTGTGTGTGTGAGCCAGCTGTGAACAGCGGAGCAGCAAACGAGGTAACACACTCCATCTGTGTTTATTTGAAGGTGAAACAGTGAATCAGGAAATGCGTTGAGCTACAAGGAAACCTGATCAATGATTTGAGTCGATCGATCAGCTGATTGATTGATTCCTTTAGCATGTCAGCCCAAACGGACGGTTTTCGACTCTTTTTTCTCGTCTTTCGTCACTAAACGTGAACATCAGAAACGTTTCAGGTGTTTTGAAGTCGTGATGCGTTCAGGGGAAACGGGCCGTTTGTGTTATCAGTGTTAGCAGCTGTACTTCCGCCTGCATGTCACACTTTGTGTGGACGGTCATGTGATTCGTGTCCACCTGTTCTTCCTCTCACTGAATTGACTGATGTGACCGTCCGCTGTTTCCTGTTATTGATCACATGACTCTTAATGTCCTGATTGGATCGTCAATTTAAATTTTCTTTCTTCATGTTTTGATTGGCTGATATCAGCTGATGGACTGAAGCATGTCTCTCTGTGTCTCCACAGCCGCCAAGCGTCCCTCCTCAGTCTCGTCTCTGAGTGGGATTGTGGGTAGGATGATGTCGTCCGGCGAGCGAGGCGCCTCGTCCTCTTCCTGCACCTCCGTCAACACCGTCTGTTCAGACAGCGAGCGTCCCGCCTCCCTCTCCCTCTCCTCCTCTGCCTCCTCCGTCTCCCTGCAGGACACTTCCCACTCCTCCTCGTCCTCTTCCTCTTCCTCTTCCTCTTCCTCTCTGCCCTATGGCGCCGTGCCGACATACAACGCCTCCTCATCGTCGTCCTCCTCCTCCACGCCGAAGAGAAACGGCTCGGACATCAGCCTGGACCTCACTCCCCTCGTCACGCCGCACGGAGGAGCAGTTCCCGGAGGAGGGAGAGGAGGTGGGGTTTCCAAAGTGACAGGCGGAGGTCACGCCCCTGATGGGCACGGAGCCAATCCTGCGGCGGCGGCAGCTACGCCCAGACAGCTTTCACGGCTGGAGCGAGTGGTGCTGGAGATCGTAGAGACCGAGCAAGCCTACGTCAGAGACCTGAAGAGCATCGTGGAGGTAAGAGGCCGATGACGCCGAGGCGTTAAACACCTGTGAGCTGAACAGGAAGTCATGTGGCAGAGAGCCACTTCCTGTCAAACCTCAGTTCCATGAGCTCAGCTTAGCTGACTGTGAATCTCTGCATGCTAACAGTCAGTGTGTTAGCTTAGCTTAGCTTTATGGACTGACTGTGAATCTCTGCATGCTAACAGTCAGTGTGTTAGCTTAGCTTAGCTTTATAGACTGACTGTGAATCTCTGCATGCTAACCGTCAGTGTGTTAGCTTAGCTTAGCTTTATGGACTGGCTGTGAATCTCTGCATGCTAACAGTCAGTGTGTTAGCTTAGCTTAGCTTTATAGACTGACTGTGAATCTCTGCATGCTAACCGTCAGTGTGTTAGCTTAGCTTAGCTTAGCTTTATGGACTGGCAGTGAACTCTGCATGCTAACAGTCTGTGTGTTAGCTTAGCTTAGCTTTATAGACTGACTGTGAATGTCTGCATGCTAACCGTCAGTGTGTTAGCTTAGCTTAGCTTAACTTAGCTTTATGGGCTGACTGTGAATCTCTACATGCTAACAGTCAGTGTGTTAGCTTAGCTTTATGGACTGACTGTGAATCTCTGCATGCTAACAGTCAGAGTTTTGGCTTAGCTTAGCTTTATGGACTGACTGAATCTCTGCATGCTAACAGTCAGTGTGTTAGCTTAGCTTAGCTTTATGGACTGACTGTGAATCTCTGCATGCCTACAGTCAGTGTGTTAGCTTAGCTTAGCTTTATGGACTGACTGAATCTCTGCATGCTAACAGTCAGTGTGTTAGCTTAGCTTAGCTTAGCTTTATGGACTGACTGTGAGTCTCTGCATGTGGACAGTCGTCGCGTCTCTGTTGGAAACACAGTTAGACTCTGCGTTAGCAAACGTGGACGTCCTGTTTCCCAATCTTCTACCTCGATTACACAAACCAGGTTTCTCCTTTTCGTGGTGTTGAAGAGAACCAGAGGAAACCAGATTGCAGTCCTGAATCAGCTGGCGTTCACTGAACAACACATCTCATGAGCGTGTCTGTCATGTCACCATGACTCAGGGCCCATTAGCCTATCAGTGCTAACCACGTAGCTGTTATCATGTCATCCATATTGTTGCGCTCGCTGCAGGCTGTAACTCTCTGAGGCCGCAGTGACGCCTGCGTCTAACAGGAGATTATCTGTTGACCTCAGACCTCAAATCACCATGGCAACCAGACCGTGGCTCTATATTTTGAGGTGTGGTGGGGCCCTCATAAAGAGCACCTGCCAGCCAATCACGACGCTGCTGTGGTTTCATGTACGAATACATAGAAACAGGAAGGAGAGGTACAGTACACAGCTCTGTGCGTGCGTGTGTGTGTGTGTGTGTGTGTGTATGTGTGTGGGAGGAGCTAGCTGTAGCCTGGATTTACTGGCCAGGTGTGAATGCCTCTGGGCTAGTTTACCTGCTGCTGGCCTCACACACACACACACACACACACACACACACACACACACACACACACACACACACACACACACACACACACACACACACACACCTTACATGAACATGAAGGTAAAATTTGATTGGTTGTGTTTCTTCCTCGTCCTCCTCCTCCTCCTCTTCTCGTTCCTGGCTGACGTTTTCCGTCTTTTCGCTTCTTTCTTTTTATTTCTCAGCCTCAAACTGAACATTCGTCTTCGCTCTCAGTGAATTATTCTGAACATTTGTGTCGTGTTGTTTTCCACGTTTCCTCTCGCTGATTGATGTCTTCGCAGCGGTGACGGTGGCGTGGCTTCATGGAGGTCTGTGGATCCACCAAGCTGAAACACCCACTGCATGGACTGACATGAAAATAGGCTCGTTCATGTTCCCACTGACTGGTGATGTTAAGTCAAAGCATTAATCGACTGTCGTCAGCTAAACTTTACATGTGCATGATAAACATGAGCATGTTAGCAGTGTCACAGCTGCCAGCATCACTCTCAGTGTTGTTGATGAACCTTCCAGACATTTAAATGCAACACTAAGTGAAACCAGCATGTTCAGCAGAGGTTCGAGCAGCTGTTGATCGTGCACATGCAGAAGTCACCTTTAAGGTCTGAGAGCGTTCGAAACGCCCTTAAACTTAACTTAAATCATTAAGAGCAGTTTGGATTGAAGGTTTCATTCACGTGAACAGAGACGTCTCTTAAGGGAGGTTTCACAGAAGTTTCAAGTTCTTCGTTCAGTAAAAAATGAACTTTTTTAAAGGGAGTTTTGAATGAGAAAGAATTCACTGACTTGGTTGTTTGTGTGTTTCATCCATCATTGGTCCAGGTGCACCAGAAGTCAGCCAGGCTGTGTGTGTGCGCGCGTGCGCGTGTGTGTGTGTGTGCGTGTGTGCGTGCGTGTGCATGTGTGTGTGTTTGCCTCCATCTGTCTGACTGGAGTGTTAAACATCCTTTTGAAGTAAAAGAGAGAATTTACTGCTTCTTTTCATCCTCTGCCATGACACACACACACACACACACGCACACACGCACACACGCACACACGCACACACGCACACACACACACACACACGCGGCTCGGCTGTCATCACGTTTATCAGCTGTCTGTCAGTTTCTTCTCTCTGACCTCCAGCTCTCTCTCTCATCACCACATCTTTCTTCTTCGTTGGTTCCTTCCTCCTGACTCTCTCTTCTTCTTCTCCTCCGCCGCAGCAGTTTATTCTGGATAATTAAAAAAAAACTCAAGTTTGAGAAAAATGCAGCAGAAATTATTTTTGCTGCATTTTAACAGTTAACAGTCAGTGTGAGGAATCAGAGCAGCAATCCCAGAATTCCTCTCTCCTGATGGAAAGGAGGTCTGATGGATGATAAGTGTGTGTGTGTGTGTGTGTGTGTGTGTGTGTGTGTGTGTGTGTGTGTGTGTGTGTGTGTGTGTGTGTGTAATGTAAGCCTTCATTCCTGCTGCTCTCTGTATTTGAGGTTTTGCTGAAGTCTGGTTTTGATTGAGGCTACATGATGTCACGCTCACTGGGAATCTGAACCAACGGCCATAATAGGCCTGTGTGTGTGTGTGTGTGTGTGTGGTGTGTGTGTGTGTGTGTGTGTGTGTGTGTGTGTGTGTGTGTGTGTGTGTGTGGACTCAAACACACTGGGAAACAGCTCCTCCTGGTCGTGTCTCACACACGCTCAGATCCACCTGGTTCGACTCTTTTCATTCAGTTGTAAATTAAAGCGCCTCCTCTGCGCTCGCCGTCTGCCTCGCTGCTGCTGCATTCTGGGAAACTGCTGAAATAGGTGAACTGAAATTAGGAATAAGTGGAGTCATTTCATCTGACGGAGCTTTTGCTGTAGTTTTCTGGGAGGGAAAAGTCGGTGGTGGAGCGAACATGAGACGATGGGTGCAGCGGGGATCCTGAAGCTGACCTGCAGCCAAGTGGGACAGGAAACTGAGGGGGAGGAGGAGGAGGAGAAACAGATGACGGGGAGGGGGAGAGGAGAAAGCTGGAGGGGTAAGAAGTAGAGAAAAGATGAGGAGGTGGGGGTCTGGGGGACAAGAAAGGGGGAAAGTAGAAAAACAGGGAGAGAGAGGGCTGAAGTGAAGGGTGGAGGAATGAGTGACGGAGAACAGCAGCAGCAGAAGAAGAAGAAGAAATGAGAGAGCGAGTGAAAGAATAAAGTGAGGATGAAACGTCGCTCTTCCTCTGTGGTTTCAGCTTCAGGCTGCAGCTGATACAGTCATAAACCTCAGCAGGTTAACTGACCCTCCGTCAGGTTAACTGACCCTCCGTCAGGTTAGCTGACCCTCCATCAGGTTAACTGACCCTCCGTCAGGTTAACTGACCCTCCGTCAGGTTAGCTGACCCTCCATCAGGTTAACTGACCCTCCGTCAGGTTAGCTGACCCTCCGTCAGGTTAGCTGACCCTCCGTCAGGTTAACTGACCCTCCACCAGGTCCAGAGTTCAAACGACAGTCATGAAGCAACGAGTGATGTGGTCAGTGTGACTACTTCCTGTTAGCTAAACATGCTAAACACTGATGATGATCCTGATGATGATGATGAAGATGATGATGATTAACAAGCAGCTCCTCGTCTTCAGTTCACTTTTGATCTAAAATCATTTTCAGGTTGTTTTTAAGGTGAAGACACTTTGCTTCACACCTTTTGTCCTTTCTCTACCTCGTTCTGATGTTCGATGCTGATTGGTCGTTATGTAAATGCTCGATGTCATCTCAGCTGGAGGTGATGTCAGACTCTTTCATGGAGGACGTCTCATGTCCTACCAACAGTCAGTGTTCGATTCTTCAGACCAGGACCAGCATGTTGCTCTGGTATCTACCCAGACTTCAACCACAGCGGCGTCCAATCAGACGACACTCGTCAACAAACGTCTGTTAACTGATTTTTAACAGTTTTGTATGTTAGCAGCCGTGTTTCTGTTTAGTTATTATTATTCTGCCTCGGACACCTTTTAATCATTCTTTCCTGTCAGCTGGTATGAGCCATGTTTTCACGGCTTCTTCTTCTTCTTCTTCTTCTTCTTCTTCTTCTTCTTCTTCTTCTTCTTCTTCTTCTTCTGTGGCTTTTATAGCAGCTGATCAGTCACATGAGTTTTGTAATTTGGTCAAAGTTTCCATGAACACTTTTTAGAAACTTGTGTCTCAAGTAGGAAGACAAACAGGACGTGTTGTCTCATCGTGTTGTCTCACAGTTTGAGGGACTCGCTCATAGAAACGTCCATGTGAGCGTATGAACGTATGTACGAAGCAGTTTTTTCTTTTTAATCTTCCACCTCCTCCTGACCCACTTTCAAACAAAGGCCGACTCTCCTCCTCCTCCTTTGATCCGTTGTTTTTCCTCCTTTTCTTTCACTCCTCTCGCTCCTCTCCTTCTCTTCTCCGTGTTTTTTTCTCTATCTCTTCCTCATTCCTCCCGTCTTCTTCTCCTCTTCACCTTCCTCCTGAACGCTCTCATTTTTCACTCATCTCTCGCTGGCTTTCTTCACTCTCCCTCCACGCCCTCCGCTCTGTGTTTCCTGTTGCCTTTAAAAGGTGATGAATGTGGCCAAGGCCTCTCATTATAAGGCCCATTATACACACACACACACACACACACACACACACACACACACACACACACACACACACACAGAGTTCTTGTTTTTGTAACCAGTTCAGGAAAAAAACAGCAGAAATGTGACGGAGGTGATTTTTACTTCTCTTTCCAAACGTCGTCTGTAGAATTTACTGGAATGTAAATGAAGTTTGGTTAATTGGTTTCACTCGCAGCATCTTTCACTGCGCGTTTCTGACCAATCAGGAAGCTGCTTCATGAGGAGCGCAGAGTGAGATTAGCTTTCTCTTCTTTATTTTAGTTTTACTGTTGTTAAAATCCCGTTTCCGTCTTCTTATGTTGCTTTTCTTTTATGTCTTTTCCTAATGAATTTCCGTCTTCTGGCCAAATATCAAATATCTGTTATCAGGGGTGAACCTCCTGCTGCTGCCGGAGGTTCTTTACATTAAATGACCTGTAGGGGGCGTCTCTAGCCGAGTGTCCGTCCAGATTAAGTGCAACTTTGAACAGAATTTCCCGAGAAAAGACAGCATGTGTCGCTGCTGTTTGAGCTCAGAGGATTGTGAGACGAGGAGCAGGTTCTGCTGCTTCGGCTCCAGTAAAACCTGCTTCTGGTCTTTTTGGGAACCCTGAACAGAGACGTCATGGATCCCAGTTTGGGACCCAGATTCGTCTTCCTCCCTGGACGAGTTTGCAAGTCCGGCGTCCTCCGGCGGCTCGGCGTTCGGTCAGCGATGATGTGAAAGTTCTTTGTGGTTTCTGGACTCTGCCTCTGCTATTATCTCATCTGTCTCACCCTCTCCGTCCCCATGTCTCTCGCCCCTGACTCCTCTCCAGTGTAATCTAATTACTAGCTACTACAGGAAATGACCTCATGCAGCCTCTGACGGGATCGGATGATGGATTTTAGTTTGTTAAAGTTTCCATTACAGCACGAGTGAAGGACTGCAGTGTTTGTCCACTAACAGTCCTCGAATAGAAGCTCTGTCTCGTCCTGTTTAACCCTTTGACAGAGGAGACGGCAGAGTCCAGGTCCTGCTGATCCATATGATGTTTTAGGACAAACTCACCGTATTTATGACGTTAGAAAACGATGAAGACCAGACCTAAAAACAAACTTTCTGCTTTTTATTCAGTTTTATATTTAAAAAGTTTGCTGATTTCTTCATCAGCTTCAGTTTCTCTGCTGCTCATTAACTTCCTGTTTTTCTTCTTCGTTGTTTCCTGTTTGACTTCCTGTCTGATGCCCGGTGGTTTCCTGTTCACACCACTAGCTTCCATCTTGAAGGGTTGATGTGTGTGCTCTGGTAGATGAGGAGGAAGGCAGGTGTTTCACTGGTTTTCATTGAAATAATGAAGCCGTAACTTTAAAATGCCACGTTTTCAGAGGGAGTTTTGAATGGGATCGCTTCAGACGAGCAGAAACAAACCAGCTGTGAAACGCTCAGAAATCTTTAAGATGAAAACACTCATTAAAAACATGCTTTGTGTGTGTGTGTGTGTGTGTGTGTGTGTGTGTGTGTGTGTGTGTGTGTGTGTGTGTTTGTGTGTGTGTCTGCAGGATTATCTGGGCTGCATCATCGACTGCAGCGCTCTGCCGCTCAAACCGGAGCAGGTCAGCACTCTGTTCTGCAACATCGAGGACATCTACGAGTTCAACAGGTAACTCACCTGCTCCTGTCCATACACACACACACACACACACACACACACACACACACACACACACACACACACACACACACACACACACACACAGAGCAGGCTGGCCACCAATCACGGGGCTGCTGCTTGGATCTCGGCCTCCTCTTGTCCACATCTTGGAGGGTCTTTGAGAGCTGCACCTCCTGACTCTGATGGAACATGTCATGACTCAGTCCAGATCCGGATCCGGCTGGTCTGCCTCCATGTTTTCTCTGTGAGTCGGAGCCTTCGCTCTGTTTTCACTTCACTCAGATGAAACATGAAATATAACTGGCAGCTGTGAGCTGGTGCAGCAGCAGCAGGAAATCCATCGTTATCCTCTGCGTGGACTCAGGCCCTCAACCAGAAACAGGCTGATGAGAGCTGCTGCTGAGTTTGTGTGTGTGTGTGTGTGTGTGTGTGTGTGTGTGTGTGTGTGGGTGTGTGTGTGTGTGTGTGTGGGTTCGTGGTCATCTTGCGAGCATGGTCTCTGAGATGACGTGGAGCCTCTTCCTTCATGCTGGAGACCCAGAAAGCCTCCGCAGTGCTCATGAGATGGAGCTGA